>NC_046359.1:43486461-43764472 GCF_004027225.2 Strigops habroptila
AAACAGGATTTTCCCAGTTTAAAACATAACTTGTAGCTCCTCTGACCGATTTGCAATATAAAGCCATCCCCAGTTAGTCTCAGATCTATTATAGTCACACTGATGTAACCAGAACTAGACTGTAAAAATCCAGTTAAAAATGTTTAATTCTCATTTTAAAAAGCACTCAATGGAAGCAAAATATCAAAAGCCTCAATTTCTTGTTGGTATGAAATGGAGTCATCCTTCCATTTATAGTCAGGCATCCACTCTGGCCAAGTGCCTTCCTAGGCACTGGGATCATTTGTGGAGCATATAAATACCCAGTGTGGGAGCATTCTTCCTGGTTTTAACCGTATGTTAGTCAAGGTCTGAGAAAAAGGAATTATTCATTCCACTATGAGGTGCTTATTGCCACAGGATCTGGATATTTTACAAGCATGGCTGAATTTATCTTCCAGCATCTACCAATGTAAGGCATAATGTTGTTCCTGCTTTAAAAACGGGAATAACCAGGAGTGGCTGAGTATGTAATAGGAGGTGACTTGGACCTGATGGTTTTGAGTAGTTAATATTTTATAGCATGTTCTACTTTCCCAAGACTTCTATGCACTCAGCTGCCTTTCTGAGAGCTCAACACTTCTGAAAGCCAGGCCTCAGGCATCTTGAACTGGGTGCTCATATCTGAGGAAAACCCGGTTGGTGACCACCTTGAAAAGTGCTAGGGTGTAATTTGCTCACCATTGCCAACACTTCCCCTGTTGGCAGGGGTGGCCCTGGCAAGGGATTGAATTCAATTCACCAAAGCGGTGGTTGCTCTCTAAAGCACAAGATTTTCCATCTTCTTTCTAAGTACCTGCCTTACCTTTGGCTTTACCGAGTCATGGGCTGGAGTATTTTGTCATAGATGACTTGCAAACATTGATGGTCACTTTTGCTAAATACTACAGATTCAGTGTAGCTTTTCTATGTGATATTAGAGAGACATAACACATTCTGCAAGAGGCTGCATTTTTGCAAGTGGCAAATGCCCCATCCCTGGCAGTGTTCAAGGCCAGGTTGGATGGGGCTTGGAGCAACCTGCTCTAGTAGAAGCTGTCCCTGCCCGTGGCAGCGGGTTGGAATTGGATGATCTTAAGGTCCTTTCCAACCCAAACCAGTCTGGGATTCTATGATTCTAAGATATCGGGCATGTTCACTCATGACTGAGCCTGGCTTATTGACCACAGCCTCAGTTGTGCTGACTGCAACTTTGCAATTTTAAATGAAAATCCCATCCCTGCATTTTATTTGCACCAAGATTAAAGGAAGATATATGGAAAGCACGAGGCAAAATAAAAATAAGAAGTAGGATTGTCTGACATTTCCTCTGTAACACACCATTACATTTTAATATCACGGGAAGTCCGCCTTTGTTAAAATACTATATAACATAATGGCCTGGAGCTGCAAAGCAGAGATAAAAGACCAATTCTGAAAATAGAGGTGACGCACACAATATCCTACACCTAAGCCCAAGGAAACCAGACAGCAAAAGCACTATAAATTCAAAAGCTACATTAGAAATATTTTATATATATATATATATTAGAAATATATTCATGTCCTTCTTTTGGGAAAAAGAAACAACCACACATACAAACAGATATTAGGAGAGAGTTTGCAGTTTGTGTTGCTACTTTCTTCTTTTTAGAAGCTTTCATTTTACTTTATAATATAGTATCAATAAAATAGCATTACTTCTGTCATCCTTATAATTCAGACATTAAATTACGGCCTTATAAAGCCATCACACTCATATTGTCAGACAGTATTTTTCAGAATTGGTTTGCATTGACGATTCCTGCGTATAACTTTGTTCAAATAAACTTAATACCTACTTTGAAGCCACTCTGACTAAAGCCTGCGCTTTCCCCACAGGGTAAAATCTCTGATGTTAGCAATGCACATGCACAAAAAGCTGTCCTGAGACTTCAGGTGTCTTCCACCAGTGAAAACCAATCTGCCCAGGACAAGAAGCAACAGCCTTCTGGTTTTGCGATGGTTTCAGTGCCTGCTTGCATCCCTCCAGAATATGACATACCCATGGCTGATACTGATTCTGCTGATTCCCAGTTCAAGAAGCGCTTTGTCCCTACCAAAGACCTACTGATTTAATCTGTTGCCTGAAAAAATGCAGATACTGCAAGACCAGAACAGAGTCTGCTCATGGAGCTGGCTGCAAAGCAACCTGCTCCCACAGTGGGGAAGAGCGGAAACAGTGCCTCCAGTGACAGCCCACAGCTCCATGGGTTTAGCCAATTGTGAAACCACAGAGTAAGTCTCCCTTTCTTCACTCCTCGCTAGGCCAGCCCAAAACACAAAACCCCAAACCTTTACTAGCGATATATTATGGCTGGGAACTGAAGCATGCGCAGAACATAAGCATGTCTGTGTACACAGATATCGGCATGTTCTCAGCTAGGAACTTGACACAGGCCACTGAGGAGAATCGTAGCTTCCTTCTTGTAGCTATACTTGCCACAAAAGAAGTTCCTTCATTTCATTCAGAATAAATTGTCATTTTTTTA
Source organism: Strigops habroptila (assembly GCF_004027225.2). Lineage (NCBI taxonomy): Eukaryota > Metazoa > Chordata > Aves > Psittaciformes > Psittacidae > Strigops > Strigops habroptila. The sequence continues at coordinate 43,489,011 of NC_046359.1, forward strand.
AACCTCAAAAATTACTGCAAGATGAGAGAAAGGAAAGAAGAAATGGTTTCCTGCTGAGCTCTGCTCAGCCCCTTGCCTGACTGCGTTCTCTCTTCTCAGCCCAGATATGTGCAGTCAACGTGGGAGCAAAGCCACAGGGGTTGGCTCTCAGCAGGATTTGCCAAGTCATTGCCATGGCTGTCCCCTTGCACATGCTCCTCCTCTGATGGAAGTCCAGCTCTCTTACGCTCTGCTGTAATCACTTGTCATGGAAGGAAAGATCCTTCCTCTATGAGCTCTGACATGAAGAATTTGTATCACCTTATAACTGTCACTTCCTTTAGTCTCATTACAGCCCTGGTAATTGCATAGGATTATGACCATTTCTCAGAAGTGAAAACCAAGTTATTCAGTTTTGGCATGCCAAAAATTATAGCAATATCCAATGATCAAACCCAAAATTCCCTGCTCTAAAACGTGAACTCATGCCCCACGCACACTGCTTCCCTGATTTAGCCAGTTATTTCTACTTTCTTTAACATATAAATTATGGAAAATATTATACATCTGAACATATATAATCCACTGTCCACTTGTATGTATGTCTCCCTTTTACACTCTCATCAAGAAGAAAATCTTTGGATATTTGTGACATTGAACGTCTTACTGTATGTGGAGACACAACAACCATAGGTGGTGTTATATATGTGATCTAACTAATACAAACATACTCCTTTCTATGAAGCAGTAAAATAAATCAGACTCTTCCCTGAAGTGATATTTTATTTAAGAGGTAAACTTACAAAGCCATTTATGGAACCATCTAATTGCTTTATAAGGAACCTGAGGGCTTCTACTCTGTTGCAAGTCCTGCATGCAGCCTTTTCATTTTCAAACCCTTGGTTCCTCCTTATATAAAAAGTCAGATCCTTTCTATGAGCAATAGTGGAAGAAAAGCACCACCGGCCAGAGTGATGGCAAGAGCCAGTCTCTGAAGACTACAAGATGCTGCCTACGTCCACTGGTGACAGTTATCCCTGCTCAGTACCTTGGGTCACCTTTGTGTCAGGGTGTCCCATGCCTCATTCTCATCTCTGCTTTCCATGTTCTTAACCTGATCTGGATTCTGTGAGTAAAATATTTATTCTGCAGTGCCTTAGATGTGTGGATAACACTTTGGTGAACAATTGAGCATTCTAAACTAAGAGCTTTTGGAGTATAACTCAGAACAAAAAATATGTTACGGCTGCTTTTAAATGTAATTTAAAATCTCTTGAAGTAACACTATGGATCTTCTGTGCACATAGGTGAGGAAAAGGGAGTTTTCTCTTCAGACACAAAAGAGAGACAGAGGCATTCATTTACAACATTACACAGCCTTTCCTGTGCCCAATTTGTTAGCCTTATACCACAGGACACTTGACAGCATAATGATATAAAATTATGTAAAATGTAAAGGAAAGCAAACACCTATTTTGAAGAAATACCCACTTAGCACTCAGTTCAAGTGCCTGCATCTCCCAGCTCAGCAACAACAAATTATTTGAGAACAAAGTACGCATTCTACTAGAAGAGTGGAAGGGCCCTGATGTATATTTCTATCACATTACATGCCTACCATCATGAATCTTAATCTTCATATTAAAGTCACAAGAGCTACTATTGTTCATACCCTTTCCATTTTCATCCCCCATCTGAAAATATACTCTTCCATTTGAAAAAATAATTAAAAAAAAGGCCTTGACACATGCCTGGATACAGTGAATTTAAGAGAAAAAAGAAGTTTGGTTGCTATTCCTTCCAGTTGTGAAACAGGAATTGCTTTTTTATGAGCCTGGGTCTAACAGAGTGAGACTAAACATTTATAAAATCAAGTAGGGATTGAAATATAGCATTGTGGTTACTAACATGCTGCAGCAGCAGATCAAGTTTCACGTTTCATCAGCTGAATAGAGTCTGTGTGCTGGGCTATTGTGGTTCAGTAGCTGACAGCAGTCAAGTAAGTGCTGCTCTCTTCCTGGCTTAATCATTCCTACTACACTCAGTGTCAAAACAATAATGTCAGTGAAATGGGCTTGCTGACATTACAGATTAGAATTGAGTGATTCTGAATGTCCTGTGACTGAATTGCGTTTTATTTCTTGAAAATTACATGCTACAATTGCAAATTAAAGAGCCTTAGATCTCAACAGGCTGTATCAACAAATATGGAGCCATGGACTCCAAGCTGCCAGGGAGATGATCTGTCATGAAATTCATGAGGTTTATTGTATACTAACAAAAGAACAACTGCCGAAATCTTTGGCCATGTGTTTGTAGAGCATCGGAAGAACAATCAGCTTTGTTAGGAGGGATGCATTCAGCTGCACAAGACGTGAGAATCCCTGGGGTAATCTTAGAGATTTAAAAGGTTTTCCAAAACAAAAAAAATCACTCCCCTGATTTTTTATCTATCTTCCATCTGCCAACCACCACAATTTACGAAGACTCATCTCCTGATCTTCACTTGATGAACATATTGACAGTTTAGAGAAAAGCCACAGTAGCAGACTGCAGAATTCCTGAGTGACAGACAGCTACCAAAAGACAAGAAGTAGGATTTAATTACCACAGTCATCAGGACACTTGCTGAGAAGAGCAGGGCATTTCTGACATCTGTCCTTTGGATGGTACAGAGAGCAACTGTGTATTCCAGTCTTAAAACAACCAAGTTTAAAACACATTTTCCAGATTATGAAAAGCTTTGAAATACAAAAGATGTATTTGCTCTTTGTGATTTCCTAGAAAATCAGCAAATTGGAAATTCCTCTGGAATTTGTAAAATCATCTGAGGTTGCTCACAAGCAATGAGTTTGATAGGACAAGGGTTATGGGTTCAAACTGAAACAGGGGAAGTTCAGGTTAGATCTAAGGCAGAAGCTCTTCCCTGTGAGGGTGCTGAGGCGCTGGCACAGACTTTTCCCAGAGAAGCTGTGGCTGCCCCATCCCTGGCAGTGTTCAAGGCCAGGTTGGACACAGGGGCTTGGAGCAACCTGCTCTAGCGTGAGGTGTCCCTGCCCGTGGCAGGGGTTGGAACTGGATGATCTGAAGGTCCTTTTCAACCCAAACCATTCTATGATTCTATGAGTAAGACCAAGCTAGTAAAACTGCAGCAGCCACTTGCCTTCTAGGGAGAATAACCCAATAAAATTTTCTGTCTTGTTTTAAAGAAAGAGAGAGGGCTGCTGCCAAAAGCTAGCCTTTGGTTCTTTTATAACAAGGAGAGAACTAGAAGGCCTACCTCAGGCACTCATGTCTAAAAAACTGTTCATTCCTTTTAGGATAGAAAATCTACAGCAGCAGATCTGTGATCAGAGAAAGGCAGTGTTGATATGATTGCTGGAAGAATCAATTACTCTTTGATCACAGGCTAAACTGTGTGTCCATAAAGGAATAAGCTTTGAATTCAGGTGGGCAGAGATAGGGGAACAATGAAGATTTTCTGTTCCTTCCCCTCTGGGAGGAGATGTGACAGTGTGCTTGGGCATAAGTGAAGTCTTAGCATCTTTCTTTTCTTTTTTTTTAATCTTGTAGTATTTCAAGTGTTTTCTTATTTTATATCATCTCCTTCTCTTTTGTATCTTTTCCTTCTCTGCTGCCTTCCTCCCCTCCCACCCTGGCTGTTCTTTTGTAATTGACCATTCCTGTACAGCTTAAATATAATTTTCTTGTTCCCTATTTTCTCTTCTAAACCTGAATAAACATATAAATACATGCAAACGTATACAAACACAGATAGAGGTAACATTACCTATTGGAGAGGTTTTGATCAGAGCAATGGGTCACTTTTGTTCCTCTCAATGCCTTCTAACCTCCCAAAAATACCCTTTCTGAACATATGCAGCTTCTCAGATGGGTAAAGAAGGAATTTTCCAGTTATACCAATTCTCTTGTTCTTCACTGCTTTTTTTCTTTCCCTTTAGTAGCCTTTCTTTAACTGTGCAGTCATAATGAGAAGAAATTCCCAGTGGCTGGTATTCATCAGCTAAGGCAAGACAAATATTAGATGGCTTTTTGTGCTTGTTTTTATATATATTCCACTGAAAAAATAAATTACATACATCTTGTCTGAGCAATAGGAGTTGAACTTTATTCACATTCTGTGAAAGTTCCTACGAATTCAGAATATCACTTGCACATGCTGCCACACCAGGAGATATTAGTGAGGCAATGGAACAGGTTGCCCAAAGAAGTGGTGAATGGCAGTGTTCAAGGTCAGGTTGGACAGAGTCTTGGGTGACACGGTCTGGGATGAGGTGTCCCTGCACATGGCAGGGGGGTTGGAACTAGATGATCTTGAGGTCTTTTCCAAAACTATTCTATGATTCTGTGATTCTATGATTCTATCATTATTCACACATGGGAATGTTACTTCCAGAAACCAAAATAATACACCATCACTGTGGAGGCTCTCTGAAAGACCATTTAACCAAACCAGAAATAACACCACCAAACAAATAATGAACAATAGATTCTCAAAACAAAAGCTAAAGGGAAGTTTACAAGTAAGGAAAAAATAAGTACGAAACATTTGATCTTAATACAGTTTGTAAATTACTAAAACTATCTGCCAGTGTCTCGTGAGTAATGTGTCATAAAGAGAAGACATGTTTGTGGAACAAATCCATCATCATCACTATCAGGACAAGGTAGCGTTTATGAAGAGTGATGAAAGAGAGCTTGGAACAGAGAAAGACTCCATGAATTTATGCAATTCATCATACTACACAATTACTGTCAAAAGCAAGGCAAGTCATCTGTGCTGCATGATGATAACGTCTTACTTAATTCTCAGTATTATTATTTTGAACCAGAGTTCAAAAGGTATGAGTCAGTCAAAAAAAGCAGGTTACTGTTAAAAATGATCATGCTTTTAGATTGCTTCATTTACTTGAGAGTTTTGAAGCAAACAGGGCAGGGGGCTGTGTCTTCAAGACTTTCCCTGCAATAAGTCATATAGACTAGGTGCACTTTAAAAAAATCAGAGCTTAGGTTCATCTACAAATCCAAGATAAGATTTATTTTTCTTTTGTGAAATTCCTGATGTAACTGGGAGAACCAGGAATTCTAGTTTTCTCCTGAAACTAAGAGCCAGCTTTAGTCCTGTGTACATAACAAAGGGCAACAAAGCTGACGAAGGGCCTGGAGCACAAGTGTGATGAGGAACGGCTGAGGGACCTGGGGGGGTTTAGTCTGGAGAAGAGAAGGCTCAGGGGGGACCTTATCGCTCTCTGCAACTGCCTGACAGGAGGATGGAGCCAGGAGGGGGCTGGTCTCTGCTCCCAAGGAACAAGGGATGGGACAAGAGGAAACGGCCTCAAGCTGCACCAGGGCAGGTTTAGATGGAGCTGAGGAACAATTCCTTCCCCAGAGGGTGCTCAGGCATTGGAACAGGCTGCCCAGGGCAGTGCTGGAGTCACCGTCCCTGCAAGTGTTCACACACCGTGTAGCCGAGGCCTCAGTGCCATGGGTTAGTGGTGGCCTTGGCAGTGCTGGGAACGGTTGGACTGGATGAGCTTAAAGGTCTTTTCCAACCTTGATTCCAACTTTGATTCCACGATTCTATAAGGAAATGTGTTAGCAGCAGAAGATTATGACACATTTACCAACTGTGTTTTGATAGGATTTTTGCAAAATTCATTACTTTTGCTCAATGAATGGTTACTGGGAAGCCCCAGCTTTACCCAGTTATGTGCCTGGCAACCTCCTTTGTGTAAGTGAATGAGAAAGTGTGTCCTCATTTCGTATTTAGCAGAAAGCCAGTCATGCGCGTAATGAAGGAATCGGTTTTAGCATGGAATAATAGGCGCCAGGAATATAGCAATTTGTTATGTATAATCACAGAACATCTGTTGCTGCTTCCCCATGGGTGGTCCAGCTCCAAAACATCCCAGTTTTGCACCTTTTGCAAGGCAGCCCAGATAAAGTAACGTCATGCAGTATTTTGATTAGTGCTGTTTGCCATTTGCCATAGGCTAACACTGCTTTTCAGGGTGAGCCTACTGTACAGCTCAAATAATAAAAACAATGACCTGTAGTCAGAAAGAGAAATTGAAGAGTACATGTGGATAAAAATACACAACTTCTTCTCCACACTTAGTTTTGGTTGATTTATTGTTACAGTTAGAAAAATACCCTCTGTTTTTTTCTGTCGCTGTTTTCCCAGTGCTTTGTCAATAAAGAAATTCTTTTCTTCCTACTCATAACTGTAGTTGTGGTGGTTCCTTAGGTCACAAATGACTCTACAAGAGTAAGGACAATATGATCTTTCCAATGGTTAGTTATGGTGTTTTAGCATTAACTCTGCATTTCCTCTGCCTTTCTCTTTCCATTGTCTCCTCCTGCCCCTCTCTTCTGTGTTTGCATACTAAAGGTGACTCTTCTCACACATCAGAGCACTAAAGTTCTCTCCAGATGCTTCAGTCACATCATTCCCTGTGGGTCTTGCTCCAGAAATGCAATGGAAGGATATTTCTTTTTAAGAATGTTCTCAATATTAAGCCTTTATTAATGTGAGGTGGTTCCTCCCAAGTGACTATGGCAAACTTGATGTTAAGAATGAGAACAGAATCTGAACTAATAAGCTACAAAACACCCTTCTTTAGGGACTATAGACTGGAACACTATTCTGTTATGGGGATGGGCAACAAGAGACAACTGCTGGATCTCTCAAAATCTGAAGTGCCTGGTCGCAGGTATGCAAAGTGACTGACTATCCACTTGCGTTCAGCAAAGACCTACCAAACCCTCAAGCATTCCTCAAGCATATCTTTGCCCTTGTGGTCACTTTTGCCTTCTTCTTGTCCCCAGAGGTCACTCAGTCCCTTCCACTTGTCCACCTCCACCTCCACCACTTTTTCTCTCAAACAACAGAAACACCACCACCAAAAGGCACCTCAGGTAACTTCAGCAATAAAGCAGGTTATCTCCCAGTGTCGCTTCAGACAAAAAGAGGTAGAGGGAAGATTAAAACACATGAAGGCACTTGGTTTTCCCAGATTTTGGCATAGCCAGAAGAAACAAAGGGCAACTTTGATTTCCTTTGCCCACTCTCTGCCCTGGGACAGGCTTATTAATTTTCCATGGGGAGGGAAGTATGGCTTGGATGGGCGGCAGCATTCAACCCACTCCTTGGCCAGCCCACAGCTATCATGCTCAGCCCCACCTCAGTGCTCTGCTCAGGGCTGCTCCTCAAAATGAGCTTGGCTCACATGGTGCTGCTGAACAGTCTCACAACTGTTGACCTTAGGAAGAGTTCTTATGCCAGGACTGTTGCCTTGGAACTGCTGCCTTGAGATTGTCACCTTGGGACCAAGCCCATCTCCAAGGCCAGCAGATTTCAAAGCAAGCTGAAAAAACACCTTCAGGAAAAATGCCTTTTAAAGAAGTTTTTTACACTCCCCCTAAGGCACAGATCCACACACTAATCAACAGTCAGAGTTTCAACAAGAATCCATGGAAATCTATACATTTTTCAGCCATTTCTATGAAAAAATATCAGACTTCATTTTCTGATAAAGTATTCTATTTTTTGCATAATTAGAATAAAAAGAGCAATGTTCTTTCTGGAAAGCCCTAATGAAGTCCAGGTATGTGATCTAGGAAACACAGAGCTGTGTAACCTGGTGGAAACGATCATTTCCAATTGTCAGGACACTTCTGCTTCTTCTCACCCTAGTTTCAAGTACATCTGGTTTCCACCTGCTCTATATAAAATTGGTTCCTCCCTTTTCCAAATGTGAGCATCATGTTCTCTGATTTGGTCCATGACTCTCCAAGTGACATTTAACTCAAAAAAGTCAACTCCACCTGGAATATGGATGCATCAAGATGGGAAGGAGATGGGTGTTACAGGAAATTTATTCTAGTCTTGAAGAAACATCACAAACTTCAGAAGGGGCAGTTTAGTTGGCACATGAATATAACAAGCCTCTCTGATTTAAAACTTAAACTGCTTCAGTTTTAAGAACTGGATTCCTCAACATCGTAAGAAGGACATGGAGCTGCTGGTGCAAGTCCAGAGGAGGCCACGAGGATGACCAGGGGCTGGAGCACCTCCCATATGAAGACAGGCTGAGAACATTGGGGCTGTTCAGCCTGGAGAAGAGAAGCTGCGTGGAGACCTCAGAGCAGCTTCCAGTGTCTGAAGGGGGCTACAAGGATGCTGGAGAGGGACTCTTCATCAGGGACTGGAGCGATAGGACAAGGGGTGATGGGTTCAAACTGAAACAGGGGAAGTTCAGGTTAGATCTAAGGCAGAAGCTCTTCCCTGTGAGGGTGCTGAGGCGCTGGCACAGGGTGCCCAGAGAAGCTGTGGCTGCCCCATCCCTGGCAGTGTTCAAGGCCAGGTTGGACACAGGGGCTTGGAGCAACCTGCTCTAGTGGAAGGTGTCCCTGCCTGTGGCAGGGGGTTGGAACTGAATGATCTTCAGCTCCTTTCCAGCCTAAACCATTCTATGATTCTTTTATTCTGTGATTCTATGATTTGTACTTTGATTAAGGCCCTCCAATAATCTGGTTTAGCTGGTGGCCTTAAACTTTCACATCCTCTGCACCAGTTTTGCATTCTGTCTGTACAGTATACCTTACCTGTGACTTGAAATCTCCCTGGGACAAAGCATACCTTCTGTCTCCATTACTACTTCCTAGAGAGTCTTCCATTTGCCACCAGTAGTGGCATTTATTGAAAATGATGGTGAGTTCTGAGACCTGTTAAAAATATCAAGTTCATTTTAAGTAGCCCTCATAACGGTATAAAATGATAAAAATCTTAAATTCAATATCCAGAACTGAAGCTGGAACATGAGAATTTCTCCTTAGATGTAAGGAAAAGATTACTTACCATGAGGATGATTGGACACTGGGATAGGAGTTCAGAGAGGTTGTGAAGCCTCCATCCTTATGGATACATGTAAGTCAGCTAGAAATAAAAAGTCCTGAGCACCTTAACTTTATGTAGGAAGATTGGATTACAGACTTCAGAGGTATCTTCCCACCTACACTATTGTGTGATCTGATTTTCAGTGTAGTTTTTGTCCTATTACATAAAAATGTAACTACCAGGCAGGCTGCAGGATGAAGATCTAAAGGTCAAGAATTTTTGGTTGGTCCTTTGCTTCCACCTGTGGCAGAAAGGTTTCTCCACAACAGCCTGCAAAAACCAGGTAGATAGGAACAGCACTTCCAAAATTGAACTGTAGATCCACCAATGTACTTCAGTATCATGACACTCAGCATTGTAAGGCTCAAGATACAAGCCAGTGACTCATCAGATATCACATTCAGGACAACTCTTTTGCCCTGTTCAGGAAATGAAGTTATACATATCAGGGTCCTTCAGGGTAGAACAGGATGTGTTAGCAATGCTAAAGGGGAAGCAGCTGTGCTCTGAGTATCATCAGCTAATGTGGAAGCCCCTGGAAAGAATCTTTCTGCTTGATACTGATCTGATTGGGCTGATCAGGGAAATCAATGTTTACCCAAGACAGCTGTGCCAATGCAACCACTGAAGTGGGCAAGCTTCTGCTTCTTTCAAAACACAGCTTAATCCCTTATCCCCTGAAGTACCGGATAGCCCTAGAATAGTAGCTCCTCTCACAGATGTGTGTGATGCAGCTTTAGAGACTTATAAACACAGATAAAGTGCCACTACATCTTCGTGCAGATTGCTCTACAGGTGCTTTTTCAAATCTTGGCTATGATGATCACACCTAGAGGATATTTTTTTAAAGGATTTTTCCTCATTTCATTTTCACTGTTCAAAGCACCATCTGTGCACAGCAGCCAGAGCCTGTCTCGAATCAACAGCATTTTCCAGGCTGCCCATGCAGGCCCAGCACCACGCAAACTGGAAAGAGTTAGGTTACAAAAACCTGCTGTGGTTATGAAGACAGCAGAGGCTGCAGCTGCTGCGGAGCACTGGCTGAGGAGGGGGCTGATCCCACGAGGACACCCCTCACCCTGCCGGCGGTTAGCACAGCCCCTCTCCCAGTCCTCACATGTGCCACAGGATAGAGCTGGCAGAGGTGCCAAGAGCCAGCTGGAACCCACTTGTCCAAGGCCAGAGAGAATGCCTGGAAAAGAAACAGAACCCTCATCTTTCCATTTTTAATCCAGCACTTGGACATATCTATTTCCTCAGACTCCCATTTGCTCTTTAGCCATGGTGCATGTTTACAGCAAATGAGAGGCTCTGCCATGGAGTGAATGAGACAGTGCTTTTTCCTGGAAGAGAAAAATACCTTGTGATCCTGTAAGTAAAAACTATATTGCAAAGGTGCTGCATAAAAGGGTACAGTTAACATGCAGGCTGAACAAAGCCCATTTCCAGCACAGGAGTGATCCTCCTGCCAAATTTCAAGTTTCCGTTACCTTTTGCAGAGGTGCTAGAGCCATTAAAATCTTAAAATCTCTTAAATCATAAATTTTTCTTCATCACTTTTTCCTAACCTATAGGCTATTCAACCTTCCCTAACTTAAATATGGGGAGAAAGTTACACTTTGTCTAGCAGCAAGCATACAGATGTACAAGTAAAGCTTGGAGAATTAAACTGACTTAAAGTAACTGAATAACAGCAACACTTCTTTGCATGTAAAGCAAATGACCCAGATAGAACCTTTCAGAGTGTTATAAATATTGTTTTCAGAGACCCACATCACGGGCATCAGCTGGTACCTCTACATTAATAGTTTAGTTCCGATCAGGGCTATTTTTGAAGGGAAGAGTTGCCCCAGTTCCTGTAATGTTGTTCACGTCCTAAGACAGATTGAGCATGCAGGAACTGCATTTCCTCAGTTTCCTTTCGAAGATGTGCTGTAGGAGTGCGTCTAATTTACTCCAGCCAAGACTGGTCTTTCAGTCAATGGGAGCAGGCTGGAGTTAGTGTGCATTGACGTACCTTGCACCATGTATAGCTTGGATGTCAAGTTCTTTGCTCGGTTGTTTCGCTCTACACATCTACTCTTATTGGCCCTTAATGTTTGCTAAGGCAGAAATAGGAAATCCTGCTAAAAAGCAATAAACGCATGATTATTCCTAATAATGCTGCACACAGCATGATGGTATTATTAAAAATGCCATATTTATGATGATTTTTAAAACAGTAACTTAGAACCCCTCAAGTTCCATTGTAATAGTGCTCAAAGTGGATGCACAGGAATGCAAGTTTTTCCACACAAATGAAGGAGTCAGGAAGAAGATGTGTTTGGTTTGGTCCTTCCTAGATGACTTAGTGTGAGGAGTCGGATTCTGAAGTCATCACTTATAGAAACCAGTTTACTATCTAATTAAGACTGTTTCAAAGCATATGAGATGTCTCCACAAGGGTAAGGGCCACAAACTCGCTCTGTATACAAGTAATCCAAAAGCAAGAGCAGATGGAAAATGTTGCCTAGAGAACACAGCCTTGGGGATGCTCCCACCAGCATCCTCTGGCTGTGGCTCCACAACTGCTGATGCTGGATATTGGGCACTGTTCGATCACAGCATGACAGCTCTGACGTACATCAGAAGCAGGCAAACAATCACACTTCTCTTGCAGTAACAAGAGCTGAAATTTATGCCAGCTTTACGCATTTACTTGGGCTGCACAAGGATATGGAATATCTGATCTGCCTAGTCTGCTACTGCAAAGTTAACCTGTCAAAAGCTGTTGAACAAATCTGAAATAGCAAAGTGAGTTTACATGGGATCAGCAACTTGCACTGCTGTGGTATCTTTGTTCCAGTGCTAGAAGTAATGGATTTACTATACATGACCCTTCAGAGAATTCAGACTACTCAGAAACATGTGCCCTCTACTAAACTGACAGAAACCTCTGATTCGTGTCTGCTGTAGCAAACGGTTATGTACTTTATGACATTATCACTTTCCTTCTGCCACCCATGCTCCTCAGCTGTCTGCTCCATTTTCTGCCAAGTAGTGGCAGAGACAGGAGAAGAAAGAGGAGGTGTTGCACCTCAGCCTCTGCTGCCCTGAGGCTGCACCCCCTGTGATGCTTGGTGTGGTGGCCAAGTCCACCATGAGGCAGCTGAGGAGTACACGAGGAGAAGCTGCCAAGAGATCACAATGGAAGGACCACAGACAGACCACAGACAGAAGACTGATAACACTCCCACTCGCCTGCCTTGCAGGAAGGACTGTGACCCAGTGGCAAGTCCCCTTTGTGAAGGACTTTGTGCTAGTCCCACATATACCCCTACAACACGGCCCACAGGCATTCACTGAAATACAGAAGTAAATTCTATTTGCTGTCACTAAACACTCGTTTACCACAAGTGTTCCAGGTAACAAGATTACTGGCAAAAGTAATTTGGAGGATATTATTTGAAAGACAAATATATTCCAAAAGCCACAGGCTTTCTATGGACAATTCCCCATGGACATGCATTGAAGATTGCCAGGTAAATCACTGCAAGTCTGTTATTCAGCTTTCTGCCATCTCTGAGGCAGAAGACAGGAGGGAAGATGGGATATTTTTGCTTTCTCTTTATGTCAGATTTCAGGGTAGAGGAAGAGAAACTTGTTGACAAGATTTTATGTTTATTTGGTGAGAAGCAAATTGAAAGCACACTTCAAAAAGCCAGCAAAAACAGCTACAACAAAAATAAAGCAAAATCAATCCAGCAGTTGTAACTGGATTTATTATCATTTATACAATTACAGTTGTAACTGTAATTTAGTCTGAAAGAACAAGCCATGATACACTGCAGGACTTTTGTTGTTTCCACAGCTTGTCTGTAGGTACACCCACAGAGGAAAGACCTAACACCCTAAATAATGGGCCATCAATATATCATTCACACATGTGAGAATAAATTGTTCCTTCATAAGACAGAAGATTTGCTCAGAATTAGCTGAGTTGTCTAAATCAGCATCACCTGAAGGATGTTGGAACTAGATGATCTCAAGGTCTTTTCCAAACCTTATCATTCTATGGTTCTATGATGCCATTCCTCTACCTGCTCTGGTCAATGGCTGTCTCTGCACAGGATGGCTGCATGAGCATCTCTTCAGTCCTGAGGTGTATGGGTGATGCTTTCACACTCCATGCTCTCTTTGTTTTTGTCGTGATGACTGTTCTGGTCAGTTAACAACTGCCGTTATCAAAAGAACAGTTTTACTATCATTATTACATCAATCCCACAGCAATAATAAATTGTGGGAGGAACTAGATGTAAATTACTACATAAAAGCCATTCTGTAGCATGCCCAGCAACCAATGTGCCACCTGGATAATAGGCAAATTGAAAGAGGCTGCCAAAACATTGTGGAGTACATTAAAAGAAGTACTTTAATTTACTAGGGAATGCAAGTGCCATTTTAAATGCAGAGAAATGCTTAACTGAGTGTTTATTATCAATTAGAACTGATTTAATGATTAACTTTTATAAATGGAGCAAATCCTGCTCAGAGGCAAGCAGTATTACTTACCAATTCTCAAATGCACTTACCTCTTCCTCTCCTTGCTATGGCTGAAACTAAATATTTACATCACATTTGGGGCCTCTTCTTGGCCCAGTCTGTTATTTCTGTCACTGTTATGTTTTGCTCTTGGGGTGGGTCAGCTGGTGCTACAGAAGGTAGTTGGTCAATCCAAAATCCAGGTGGTGCAGGCGAATATCATACACAAAGAATTGAAGCTAACCCAAGCAATAAATTTAGTTGAAATACATAGCCAGTTCATCATGATCAAAGTAGTATTTAGACCATCAACTCTCTGCTTGGCCTCCTTGGGTCCAAGAGAAAGTTAAAAGCGGAAGGACAGAAGGTGTAACACTGTGTAATAAAAATTCTGATGGAAGTATTTCCCTGAATTTCTGGATCAACAGAAGAAAGCAAATAGGTATTGTGCGATCATTTGGCACTTCTGTTTGACGATTTCAAAGATCTCATAATATTAGGTGAATAATTACCCTTCCCAAATGGAGGGGTTGTGGATAATAATTACCGAAAGACCTCAATGCTTCAGAAAGTCTTAAAGTGACAGGCAGTGCTTGCAAACACAAACTGTTTGACTGGGGAGCAGCAAAATGTCTCTGAACATTAAGGGAATGAAGCTCTAGTACAGCCTTGAAACACAAGTAGGGGAATGGGGGAATGATCTTAAAGGTCTTTTCCAACCTAGTTGATTCTATAATTCTATGAGCTGACAAGAGAGAGGAAAATGACCCAGCTATCCTGAAACATGAACAAAACCATGTAACATAAGATAGAAAGCAAATACAGTTCCTAAGCACTGCAAATTAGGAACTTTTGAAAACCTTGTGCTCATTGTCTTATGAAGGTCAGACATGAAGTAGCAGCCTCAATGGAAAACACTCTTGAAGTACAGGCTTAAAATTCATTCTATGCATCTCCATATCTTACTATTGGAAACCAAGGTATTTGGGGCATTAGTTTGTTTTGACCACATGTATCACTACTTTGAATCAAAGCCTGTCTTAGGCAAAAACCAAAGCTCAAGTGCTGTGAAGATTTCCATATAATTAAAGGTATAATTCTGTTGGCACTCAGTTACTTCTCAGGTTCATTGACAGTAACATGCTTTGAGACACCCAAGCATCTTTATATCTTTAGGCATTTTGAAGAACCAGAGCACTGACATTGGAAACTCAAACTTGGCTGCATGTTCCATCTACAAATCTTGACCTTTTCCTGAGAAATAACTCTTTAAGAGCTACTGAGGTCACTTAGGGGTCTGGAGCATATCTCTTACAAGCAGAGATTGCACGAGCTGGGCCTGGTTAGTGCGGAGAAGAGCAGCCTGAGAGGGGATCTCATCAATGCAGATCAGTATCTCAAAGGTGGTGCCAGGAGGATGGTGCCAGACTCTTTCCAGTGGTGCCCAGCGACAGGACAAGGAGCAATGGCCATAAACTGAAACACAACAAGTGTCACCTCAACATGAGGAAGAACTTCTCTACGTGAGGGTGGCAGAGCACTGGGACAGGCTGCCCAGGGGGGCTGTGGAGTCTCCCTCTCTGCAAACATCCCAAACCTGCCTGGACACGTTCCTGTGTGACCTGCTCTGGGTGGCCCTGCCTTGGCAGGGGTTGGACTGGGTGATCTCCAGGGGGCCCTTCCCACACTAATGGTTCTGGGATTCTGGGATTCTCTGACTTTGAAGGTGATGGATCCTTCATGCCTTTAAGACTAGGCTGGAGAAGCATCCCCTGAGAATGATGGGGGGGACGTCTGGGCAGCAGAGTAACTCAGATGTACTGATGATCCAAGATGACAGCAGTCCATGTCCCCCCTGTCTGGGGGGCAGCGGGGGCTGCCGGCCATCCCCCCGTGTGTGCAGCAGGGGCCAGGACACGGCGGCAGCGCCGTGGCTGAGGGCTGAGGGTCGCTCAGGGCTCCCCGCTCCAAAAGCAGCCCCGGGATCCGGGCCGGGGTTTGGAACATTTCGGAACGGGAAAGCTCTCACCGCCGCCGGGTTTAGCCGGGGAGCTGTTGCCATCTAACGGCGGAGGTGGGGGAGCAGCGCAACAGCTTCTCTCTCTGAAACACGCACGGGCCCGGCTCAGCCGCGGCTGCAGCCACGGAACCGTAGATTCATAAAGTCTTAGAATCAACCAGGTTGGAAAAGACCTTTAAGCTCATCAAGTCCAACCATTCCCAGCACTGCCAAGGCCACCACTAACCCATGACACTGAGGGCCTCGGCTACACGGGGTGTGAACACTTGCAGGGACGGTGACTCCAGCCCTGCCCTGGGCAGCCTGTTCCAATGCCTGAGCACCCTCTGGGGAAGGAATTGTTCCTCAGCTCCACCTAAACGTCCCCTGGTGCAGCTTGAGGCCGTTTCCTCTTGTCCCATCCCTTGTTCCTTGGGAGAAGACCTTGTGCCTTCTTTAAGACAGAAGTCTGACCTGGAAGCCACCCAAGGGCCTCATTAGCTCCAAGCTGCCCTGAAGTGGGTTATATCAGTCAGACTGGACAACCTCACCATGGACACGGTGGAGTGACAGTCTTAGGGAAACACTGTGAGAATATAGTCACTTTGGGACTTTCACACTTAGAGGCAGCACCTAGCAAACTCTATCAGGCCTCTGGTTAGGACAGAGCTTTTCTAAAGTAACACAAGTGTGAAGCTCTACATGGTTTTTATTTCCAGCTAAGTTCCTCTTGCAAAAAAAAACCCCCAAACCAAAACCCAAAACTAAACAAACCAACCCAGAAGTACAGTGATAAAAGACACGCTACAAAATCCAAGTCTGTCTCTCTTGGTCACCCTCTGGGAAGTGATAAAAACAAACGCCACATTACATGATATTGCTATTTAAAGCTCAGAAGAATCAATCAATCAGAAGCTGAAGAAGTTCGAAGTCTGATAAGAATATGAAATGAGACCAATTCTCAAGGCCGATATGGTAAACAGAAAACAAAGGGATCCTTTCACCGGTGTTTGGCATATGTGCTAGAAACCAAAATCCACCCCGGGCCCCGTCTGGCAAAACACAGGACAGTATCAAAAGCGTAAGGGGAGAGGTTAGAAAACCAACATAAACGCACAGTCACCAGCATATTCACTCCAGATTTATATCTAGATTTATGGATTTATACCTATTTATAGACTTAAATCTAGTACCTCAGGGACCTGCCCGCTAGACCAGGACTGCTGATAGGTGATGGAGAGTGGCTTGGCGAGCTCCTCTGCCAGCTCCCTCAGCACTCTTGGGTAGAACCCATCCGGCCCCATAGACCTGTGTATGTCTAAGTGGGGCAGGAGGTCACTAAACATTACTTCCTGGATTATGGGAACTTCAATCAGCTCCCAATCTCTGCCATTCAGCTCAGGGGACTGAGTACCCTGAGGGTGCCTGGCATGACTATGAAAGGCTGAGGCAAAGGCAGCATTAAGTACTTCAGCCTTTTCCTCATCCTTGATTGCTAGGATTCCCCAGTATCCAGTAGAGGATGGAGGTTCTTCTTGGCCCTCCTTTTCTTGCTAACATATTTGTAAAAAGATTTTTTTATTTTATAGCAGTGGTCTGATTAAGTTCGTCCTTAGAGGCTATGGGTGAGTGAGATACCAGCTCACTCTGAAACCCGTACAGTAACAAATATTGTCTAACAATGAGCCCGGGTGTTATTCCAGAGCAGGGTGAAGTGCCAGAAACATGTAACAATTCAAGTGCTCTCTATCCAAACAGCTTGCTGGCCCTCAGGGTATCAATAAGAGTATCTCTGTCTAAACATATGCAAACACACAAGAAAAGAATTTGTGATTTAATTGTTGCTCCCAGGAACTGAGTCACACATTGATTTCCGTTTAAAATTCAAGGTGGCAGGTAACACAAACTTACACGTAAGAACTGCCAGATGGTTTATAGGAAACTGAAGCTGAATATAAAAGAAACCTGCAAAACTTCCAGAAAATTCTTAAATGTCCTGTAGCTTTCCACAGCAATGCTGGAATTTGTTAGGATTACACAAGACATTGGCAGACTTCAGCACGCAGCATTTTGGTTGAGTAACTCTAAACTTGGGGTGCCGAGCCACCCGCATATCCTGAGTGATCAGTGCCAAGTCATGCTGCAAGTGGCTCCAGCAAGCCCCCGCCAGGACAGCGGCATCACTCATGTCTTGTGGGATCTTTAATAAGGCAAACACGGGGAAAACTCTAGGGCCCTATTATTATATGGTGGTTATCAATAAAGACATATTCAAAGAAGAATCCCACATTCCATTTCAGGTTTTCGGCCCTCTCTCTCAGACTGAAAGCCCCAGGGAAAGCTGCAGGTGGTGCGGGAGGTTGTACGTCCCACATCAGCCTGTGGCCCCAGTGAAAGTGCAGCAGGATGGGGTGATGGCAGAGCAGAAATGGCAGGGAAGAGCACGGTGAGCTGCTTGTGCAGCCACCCTCCTTGGTCGGCGTGCACCCCGCTCCCTAGGGCCAGCAAAGCACAAGGGCTCCTTAGCAAACCTGCTGCTGGTAGCTCAGCCCACTGACTTGTGCTTTAAAAAGTTAATGATATAAAGAATGTTATCCTTTATTATTTTGTAACCTGTACTAGGACCCTTCCACTGTTCATTTCAAAAGCTAGTACATCAGAACAGGCAATAATATGAACTTTGATCTATGTTTCCTCTTCTCTAGAACCCTTGAAGGGAAGGCTGTATCTGCACACCCACCTCGCAGTCGGTGCTCTACGTACCAATACTTACAGTGTAAACTGCATGCTTTGTTTTAGGGCTTTTTGCAAATTGTGCATCCTATGAAACCGCCTCAGCATCTTGAGATCATAGACTTGTGAGGAACACTACATCCTCTGAGTGACCAGGATGCTTGCTTTCCTTGGCCAGATGACAATACACGGGAGACAATGAATACTAACCACATTGTATAATGATTTGGTCCAACTATAAGGTTCTGGTTTTTCTCTTCAGGAAAAAGCAGGAAAAAGTTTTTAGACCTTTCATTTTAAGGCAAAGACCTGCTGAGTTCAAACTGAAAAGGCATCATAAATTCAGTGAGACGACTCTCTTATCCAGACCAACAGCACTCTTGAGATACTGCAGAGGGAAGAAAATATGCAAAGAACATACAGTCTTTTGAAGAAAATTATATTTTAGACCATTAAAAAAAAAGTTTTTCAATAAAAATCATTTGGGTGTTTTCTCTGTGGTTCCTCCTCATTTTGAATTACATTTTTGGTACTAACCTCTGCCAAGGTATGGCTCTTTTTCATGCAGTAACCTACGATGGAATCTGTTCTAAAATAACATCCATGGATGTTACATCCACTTTGCTGAGGCACATTGGGGGATGCCTGCAGACATTAAAGGGTTATCAACAGGTAGGATCCATCCTCTGGAGCTTAGACTTTGAAAAAAAAAGAGTTATTCTTTGATAGATTTCTGATTTTTAATTCTCTGAGGCCCTTTGTCTGAGGAATCCAGAAATCACTGGAGGAATGGCTTTGTGCTACTAATTGTCTAGAGACTTTGTCCAGGAGAAGATAGAGCATCATCTTATGCAAAATCCCCAACAGAAAATATTCTAGACACAATAACATTCTAGACACATATGAATGCATAAAATAGACAAATAGACAAATATTCTACACACATATGAATGCATAAAACAATCTGATTACATTGTCTAGTACACCTGCGACACTTCATATTGTTTAATTTCAGTACTTGCTGCATTAAAATATCAACTGGTTTTGAATAATAAAAAGCTAATCATTGCAAAAAAACCCTCAACCCCTCATCAAATACAGTTTAAGCTGAATGCATGAAGTGGAGCGGGGAGAGAGAAGTCAGAGAAGGTCAGACAGAAGCTATACAGGATCAAACAGAGACCATTTGCTGATCCGGTAGCTCTGTGACTTTCTGGGCTACATCAGACCATGTTCTCCGCAGGACAATACTGTAGCAGCTTTCCTTCAAACATGGCTTAAAAATGCTGCTTTGTTAGGAGTGACATGAGAAGGCAGAAGGGGAGATAACACAGCCTGAGGCAGAACAACTTTTTCTGCCCGGAGTACAATGAATGCTCCCTGCTTTCAGGTAGGTGAAAAAGAGATAAAAAGGGATAAATGAGAACTGTTGTCTTTAAGGGTCTCTTTCTGACTTACTTACACAGAAAGATCACAAGTTGCATTACAAATAGGTTACAAAATATAGTTCACATTCCCCTACACTCCCAGAGAATGAGTGGAATAGCATATTATACCAGTGATTTACAGCTTAATAACTGCAGTAATTTTTCATCCATGTTAATAAATAGACTGCCTGTATTCAAGTTCACATAGTATGAGCAGTAATAGCTTTGATTTAACAATGCTATTTCTTAGGAGCATGCACCTTAAGTATAGAGCTTTTTAAATTGTGCCTTAGAAATTATGCATCCACCCAAGGAAAGAAAGAATTTGATTTTTAGCTGGTTAGAAGAAAATCACAGAATAACTATGTCCGTAGAAAGGCCTTGATGCTGTATTAAATAAATTATAACATATTATACTGAAATTGTCATAGGGTGCATAGATGAGAGAAATATTACTTTAAACAGTGGCTGTTCACTCTTAAAAATATGGAATTGTTGAAGCATTATCTACCCAGTTTTCTTCAAAAGTTAATGTTTTGGGTAATGGGCTGGAGTACTATAATGTGAAAGGTGTCACAAACCCTTTTGAAGGACTAAATTAGAATTCAAAGGATCTGGAGATGGTCTAAATGGACCATCTGGAGAAATGGTCTAAAATGTGAAGGCAACAATTAGTACAGGTAGATGTACATGATGTTCATGGTGGATTATGGATTAATTGTGAGTCAACAATAGGAGGCTATTGCAAACTGAGAAATGTTATATACAATGTGTAGGACATGATTATTGTACTCACTGCTGGTCAGATCTGAGCTGCTACTTTTGGCACCATAACTGAAAGAGATGGACGTAACTGGAGAATTACCCCAAGGAGAGCAGCAAGTACAGAGAGGGCTTAATGCGCATATAAGAGGGTTTAATGTGTATATAAATGAGGTGGGAAAGCTGAGTGTTCTCTACAATGTCTCTTTTAAACGAGGAGATTGAAAGGAAGTAAACTGACAACTTTCCATTGAGGGATAGCACATGCTCAGCTGTTCCTCCTGACCACAGTGGAAAGAAACAGAAGAAATCTGCTTAGTTTTCATCAAAAGCTATTCAAATCAGCTGTTGGGAACAGCTTGTCCATCTGCAAAAATACTGCAGAATATGGGAAGGTGTGGAATTTCCCTTTTTTTATAATGTTTTCAGTAGATATTTGTCCTGGGTTCAGCTGGGCTTAAACCACAACAGTATTAAACCATCATTTGTGAATGTCTATCCTCATCCATTTGAAATTGTCCTTCTGCAAAAGTATGAACCAGATGACCTCTAGAGGTTCCTCCAAGTTCTTCATCTCTGTGAAGTTATAGGAAGCTCTGAGCTAGCAGGCAAAAGAAACAGCAACAGCTACTGAGTAACAGCTCACTTCACTGAGATTTTTTTTTTCTTCCCTGCCACTGGCATACATCCACATTCTGAATTTACATGCTGCTGAATTGCATCCAAATAAGTGTCTACACATAGTTACAAACATGTCCTTTAAGCCAAAATAATTGTTTCTTTTAATATGAATCATCTTGAAGAGCATTTTATTATAATAAATGAGAAAGTTTCTAAAAATACGTTATGCCCTATTTGGCATGGTATTATAAAAATAACATGGTATCAGCTTTGAAAATGTCCCCTCCAGCCAAGTCTTACCCAAGTTGACTGGTGTATCTGAGGGCAGAGTTTGGCCTACTGTAATTAAATCCAAGCACTGCATCAGAGTTTAACTAGTGCAAGACCTTGCTTTTTGGTGTAAAGACAGTGGAAATTTTCGTTGTCTTTTTTTGCAGAGTTTTTGGACTGCAACAGCCCTTCCATAGGATTTAATCCTATGATGGACACAATTCAAAAGTAATGTATCTGCCCAGCATGAAAGAATAATCATGGGCCAGGGGGACTAGAAAGGCAGAATTTAAAGCTAGAGCTGGGTTTTCCCTCCCTGCTTCCTGCTCTCCATGTTTAGAAAGAACAGACTCTGATGCTACGTGTTAGAGAAGTACATCTGAAATGTGTGGACAATGTTGAATCACCACATGTGGACTCATCCGTGAGCGCTTATACATTTCTTGGCTGTTACTCTAAAGGTAACTGCTGACCTTACAGCAGCCCCGTGTCAGTAGAACACACCGGCTTGGATTCTGCATCTGCTAAGTTTAATTTTGTGAGTCCTACAGATTGAAAACCAGAATTTCCTTTAGGAAGTTTATCCGATGCTGTTGGAAATGTTACTGGTGTAACACTGGCAGAAGGCTGGATGGTACAATCACTCCACGCTGGCTGGAAAGAGATTTTTAAAACCAGCATTACAAGAAGGTAAATAGGTGGAGTAAGAAAAGGAGAACAGGGAAGAGATAAAGATACGTGAAGGTAACAAGGAAAAGAAAATTTGAAAGAGTGAAGCTCCACCCTGTTACATTCCCCACTTTGAACAAGCTTAAAGTCCCCAAAACCTCTGCCATTTTAACATGAAGCATAACACAGTAATTTAGAATAAGGGATGTCTTGTGCTTGAGTGTCATTGTGCTTGAAAAGGAGTCTCTTGTTCAGGATTTAATAGCGTAAACTTACTCTGAGTACAAAGAGAAGGGCAAACCTCCTCCACTGTATTGTGTTTGCTTGTTCCATCAGGAGGGTTGAATCTGCTGAGTGAATGAGGAAATGATCTCTGGAGACCATAGGGCTTCTCATCAGAAACGATATCCTAACATCTGCTTGGCATGGTTTACCCATGGGCTGTGTTACTGTCCTTATTGGGGAGCTTCCCACAATCCTGTGGAAGAGAAGAATAGGCTTGGTGCTGTTTGGTTGAAAATATAATCCCAGCATTGCCATGGTTTGGGCTTTGCTCAAACGAGTGAGTTTTAATGGGACTGACTTTTGAGAACTGTATGTTTACGTTTGCAAAAGTGTATCTGGAGGCATTATCCAAGTTCTTTATTTCATGGAGGACAGCTGCTGGAAGCAAGCTGGCCCAGGATGTGGTTCTGTTTTGTTGGCTGACAAAACCACGTTCCTCAGTACCCAGGATGGGTGGCAAATCAGGTAGAAGACTGTGGGATAAAACCTGTAAAAGTTGTAACATTTGATCCACTGTGAGCTAGAATTTTATAAAGGAATGTTATAGGAATTGCTCTTCAAGCTGAAAACCAGATTCTGCTTTCAAGATAGGTGTCAATTTGGCATTCAAGTGAGCAGCAAACACCATTGTGAATACAGTGCAGCTGTGAAGACAAAGTCACGTGCTAAATGATAGAAACTAGTTACAAACATTTCTATGGTACATGCCAATTTTCAAAACTCTTCCAGAGCTTCACTGTAATTTGGTTTCATAGCTTGGAAAAAAAAGGGCTTAGCAAGCCAATAGTGTGTCTTTTACCTTGTATACAGCCAAAAATGGTAACATAGCCGTATCTAGAACAGGAGAGGAGAGGAAAGGAGAAGAAAGAAGAAGAGGAAAGAAGAAAGTCCATTTCTGTTGGAATGGACCTACAACAATCATCAAGTAGAACTGCAAAATCTGACCAAATCCCAAGGCAGTTACTGAAAATGTTTGTCTTTTCATTGCTTCAGAAACAATCCAGATCATAAAACTGAATTCACATTTTTCCTGTTTTGATCCCTCTTCTATGAAATATTTTAAATAGACGTAGCAGAAGTAAGATAGTTGGCCTTTATTAGTTGGCTAATGTTCCGATTCATTACAAAGAGAAGAAAAAAAGGCAAATGATATTGTATGTTCCTGTTTCTATTCTGTATTGTTTATGAGAAAGCCAAGTCCTCATTCAAAAATGCCTCTCAAAAGAACTGATGGCCAAAAGACAACAGGTAAAAAGAGTTGTGTGGGAAAGAAATGAGCCACTTGCACTAACAGACTAACGGACCTTAATCAGAGATTGATAGCAGAAACTGATAAAAGAATCTGACTAGTAGTACAAATGCTACTAGTATTCCTTGAGCAGCACCCAAGGAATTCAAAAGAATTCCTGAATTCCCTAGGAATATGTAAAAGGATATGCCAGGCAAGGTAGGATGTCCATATCCCATATACTGAACTAGGAGTGCTAGAGATCGAAGGGGAGGGAAAGTGGAGGAGTGTGAGAAGGTTCAGCAGTAGATTACACTAAGACTTGGAAAGATGCCTCTTCTAAGCTGTATTAAATACAGAAAAGGTCAACATTTCTGGCATTGAGAAATGCAGAAACTCAAACCCAAATGAGAAGGGTTCAGTACTATGCAGCCCCTGGAACATGCTGTCAGGTCTTTAGCAGCTAGAAAAGATGTTATCAGTAGAGGCGAGAATGCAGAGGAATGTTCTTGCAGGCTTAAGGCAGATTAAAAAAAGGAATAAGATGTCACTTTATTTTAACTCTTTTTTTCTGAGGTAAAAAAGATCTAGCAAATACACTGGTTTTATACAAGAAGTGCCAGAAGAGAAAATTTTATTGTGAAGGGAATGAAAAAGAAACTAGTCAGTCCATCAAAACTATTTCTCTTTGACCTTTCAGTCAGGATGCCAGTGACGTGCAGCAGTAGTTGGTATAAATACTTTACTGGCCATTTGATACGACAGTCTAGTCATAGTAAACAGAGAGGTGAACAGAAGACCAGAAGCATGTATGACAGAATTAACCGAGCCTGCAGATTTATCCTTCTGTGTACCCTTCAGTGAAAATCCTGTGTTTAAATGGCACCCTTTTGCAAACCAGGAGATAGAAGGCAAAGGTAACACTGTCAGCCTATGTACCTCCTTTAGCAGAGCATGTGGAAGTGCCTTGGTTCACAATAACTAACCAAAGCTCACTGAAAGCAGCAGCAATCATTCCAGCTGCTTTATTAGGATAATGATCATCCTAATTATAGGAAAAACAAGTATTTTTATATTGTCTAGTTAGCAGAAAAGTGGCCCAGAGTCTGGAATTCTATTTCAGCCCCTGCCCTTAAATGGACTGCATAGTAGGTTACAACAGCTAAACCTTTGCTTCTATTTTACTGCCTCAGTCACAAGGTTTTAAGCTCTATTTATACAAGTGGTTTGAGTTATAAAACACACATTATTACTTAGAAGTAATTGAAAATAGCCTCCCAGACAAACAGAGATCTGGCCACCTGAACTGTAAGTGTGCCTAGCAAAGCTATAATTTGATAGGTGTGCGACAAATGGTAGATATCCGGCATTAATTCTTCTGCATGTCACTTGATATAAAGATGTAAGGAAAACAGTAGCAGAAATATACACAGTTATTTTGAGTTGAAGTCACTAGGAAAATTATTGGGAAATTGCAAATGTCTCCCATTAAGTTTTTAACTTTATTAGTATGTTTTCAATTTGGCTGACAGGCTCCTCCTCTGCAGGTCCCTCCAGGAATGTGGAGGAAAATAAGGTACTTGATAAAATGTTTCCATGCAGAATTTGGTTTCAGCTCTGCAGTAAAATGTACACACTCATGGGCAGACTTCCGCACTTTTCTCTTCAGGCTGATGGAAACTGGAAACATCAGAGAAGAAATGCTTTGCTTTCCTAAACATAGGCTTTTTTACTAATGCACCTTACCTATCTAAAGAAGAGTAGGTATGGAAGCTACAACTGCAAAAAGAAAGGAAAACATTCATATTAGGGGTAAAGAGTCTTCTACCAACAAATGACTCAGGACTTAATCCTGCTGTTGCTGAAGTCAAAGCAAACCATTTCTATCACATTGGACTTCCTTCTAACACAGGAATAAGGGCAAGTACATCTGGAGTAACTGAAGAAAAACTATCCCCAAAGTGTGGAATTTTCTGCGGCTACAGAGGATTGCAGCCAAATTTGTCATCTTATATTTCTGGTAAGCCTGGGCCAAATTTTCAAAGTCAACTGAGTGTCCTTTAAGTCTCACTCCTTGAGAAGACGTAGGCATGTCAGACATTTTTACTCCATACCTCTTTCCAAACCACTTTCGTGTGTTTGCCTCCAACATATGCCCTTTAAATTGATGCCATGAGTGCACTTTGTACTGGAATGCAGCTAGCAGCTGGCCGTATAAATAGCTGCTCTGCTTAATTACAGAAGGAACCTTGTTCCCATTTCAGAAAATTCCAAATTCGGAACTTTACATGCTCATTTACATACTTCCAAATACATATTCTACCAGATAAAGTATAAATTTAAGACAAATGTAAAAAAAACCCAGTATTGATGTTTTCTTTGCTGTAGGGAGTGCCTTTCAGTAGAAACTAGGATAATAGAACTAAATCTCCATCAGCAGCATGGTTGCATGTCATGCCAGCAATTGCTTTAAGTGGAACTTCCTTCAACTTCAAAGAAAAAGCCTGATTTCAAATTTTGGTCCTGATAGAGCTCTATCCCAGTTCATATTGCCTACCATTAGTATTGTAAGTGCTGCTATAGAGGGTGACCAGCTAAGCCTTAGAACAGCTTGGAAGGGAATTGCTGCTGTTACTGCTTTACAGTCAGCTGAACAATGACAGAACAAGCTATATCCCTTTATGCTTTCTGTCAGATCATATTGAACACCACAGAGTTGACTTTTCTTATTTCCTTAACTCATGCTCTGGGTAATAGAATTTTGTGCATATGTGCCCACAACCTCCTAAAACCTCACTAAGATGCTTTCACTGATTAAAAAGAAACACTTTAGGCTTTAACCATTCTAAGCATTTCTCAGCCTACAGAATGAGTAAGACTTGAGCAGGGTTTGGCTAAGCAAGTAAGTTGGCACTAACAACTTTACTCTACCCCGTGGCAGTCGATTACCACGGTATCCGCATACCACTAACATCAAGCCGATCTGGGGGCAACAGGCTGTTGTGCAGAGCTTTCACTGGACTGAAGCATCGTCCTGTTTGGAAGCATTCAGGGCCAAACCCTACAGCCCTTGCTGAGGCACGGCTCCAGCTGGCTTTATCGACAGCATTGCCTGAGTCAGGGCTGCCGGGGTGTTCTGGTTGATGGGAACATCGCTGCTACCCCTCGCCCACTGGAGCCCACAGAGGGCAAATGAATCTGGTCTTCATGACCACCGAGGGGGGTTGGTGACAACAGCACTGTCACAACTTGTGCTACGTGCTACTTTTCATTAGTTATAGGCAGACTTCTTCAAACAGAACAGGGCAAAATTTTCCCTTTTGCAAAAATGCTGGAAGTTTAACATTTCAAAACCTCTTTGGAGCCTCACTGAGCTTCGACAGAGCGCAAGTTTGAGAGGTGTGGTTTTCCTTCAGCATTGCAAATGTCTGAGACAAGGAGGCACTGAAGCTTGATTTCCAGACCAATTATTTCCCAATAAGCATCTGAATGTGTTATTTGGACAAACTTTTTTAGCCTTTCAAAGTTTGCCCACCCATCCCTCAACTGGTCTGCTCTGCAAAGCTCCATGGCTATTTAATACAGTAGCGTTCTGAAAACAGAAGCAGGGCAGTATGGCTTAGTCACCACATGGTGATTAAAACGGCACAAGAAGGAACACACACCACAACCACATTTCCTACTTGAGTTATTCTGTTTCAGAAATCAAAGCATGTCATTGAGCTCAGTCTCCCATCATCAGTACCTAATCTTAAGGTTACTAAAGGGTCTGGACAGCCCTGACACCAGAATTGAGGTTACACCATGCTACACAGTCAGCACCTGGGGACAAGGGTGGCCAGGGTGGGTGGCACCTCAGCTCTGGAGTTGAAATCCTTCGGCAAGTTCTAAGTCTTTTTCACTGGTGTGAAGAGAGCATAATTTGGATCCTATGGAGATCAGTTGTGCAGGTCATGGTTTCTCTAGCCTAAATTACGCACCATTCTTCAGATGTATTTGAGCTATCAAGCTGCATTCTCTTTGTAGTCAACAGAGAAAAGAGAAACTTGAGCATGATTTCTCTATGATTTTCTTTACATGACTACTTCATGGGGGCATTAACCATGCCCTCAGAGTGCCTCCTCTTCTGTACTGACTCTAAAGTCCATGACTAGGTCACACGCTGACAACTAGAAAGCAGCTGTGTGAAGTTATGAGTGAGGAATACATCCTCTCTGAGTAACCTTTTGAGAATGCTCCATTAAGGACGCTGGGATGACTATCTCAGATATTGACACCTACAGCGAAGACATCTACATTTAAGTAGATTAATCTGTTCCATGTTTGCCCACATTCACCAAACTTCCTCCCCATCCACCACCTTCACAACTCCTCCTTCCAGCTTTTTTCCCCATCTCAAAACTCTACCTCCTGCTTAGGAAGCACATAATACATATACACATGATATACCCCATGCTGTTTTTGTCAAAACCTTTTCCTTTCCTCTTCTGTCAGACTTTTACCTCAGCTGACCTCTGCATTTAATAAAAGCTCTCCAAGACTTCATCTTTTGTCAGTCTCATTCGCCAGGGAGTGCTGTTTCTTCTAACATTTTGGACTATTTAACAAGGCAAAGTGCCGGGTCCTGCACTTGGGCCACAACAACCCCACACAATGCTCCAGGCTGGGGAAGAGTGGCTGGAAAGCTGCTCATGGAAAAGGACCTGGGGGTGCTGACTGATGGAGCTGAACATGAACAGCTTGTGCCCAGGCAGCCAAGAAACCACCTGTATCCTGGCCTGTAGCAGCACCAGTGTGGCAGCAGGGCCTTTAAAGAGAGGTACTGCTATTAGTGGGGTGAGAAGGACAAACATGTCCTCCCCCAAAAAAACCTAAAAGAAGATCAGTGACCAGAGCTAATACAGCTTTTCTGGCTGTAAGGGATCTCTACAAAGGCAGAGAGAAGGAATGATGCTGCTTATATTCATGCCATTGTGTCAGAAGACTTTATCATACTTCCTTTAGATGATGCATTCTAAAAGGCTGCTGCGTAGCTTTTCACAAACGATACGCTGCAGGGGAAGTTCCAACGACTACAAGAAACCCAGGAAATATGCAGAAAGGTGAAGTAGCTGTAAATAATAAATCAACAGAAAAGAAAATCATGCTTACAATGAGAACTGGAACTTGGAAACATGAGGTAGGGACACCTGCATCTAAACTATCAAGCCAAAGTATTTGTGCCACTTAGAAAGCCCGGATAACATACTTACACTTATTTATTTGCCTATTCTACAGTTAAAATTCTGCTGTGTGCAGGAAGTGACCAAATACCACAAAAGAGCTGCTTTCTGAATTTTGCTGGCTGATTGTGATCAGGGAAATGCCAGAAATATCACGGGACCTTTTTCTTCCATTTCTAAATTGAAAAAGTCTAAAGAAAAGCAGCTCAACTTCTGCAGCTTGTGCTGAGTTCATACCTGTGAGCTGAGGTTGCTACTGACGAGAAATGGCAGACTGAACAGTAAAGTGCCAGGGACTGTAAAACAGAGAGTAAAAGATAATTAATCTTCTTGACCCAACTCTTGGGTCATCTTATGACGTGAGTTGATGGCATTTTTAGGTAAGAAACCTTTGGTTTTAAATGAGACAGTTTCAGTTATCCTGTATGTTTATTGCTTCTGTAGACACTTATCCCTGACTTTAATTATTGCTGTTGTTTGAAATATTACATTTTAATCATGTCTGACAAAAGCATGAAAAAAGAACTGATTTGAATCTAAAGAGGCATTTTTTATCCAAGAATCTCTTAGCTAGAGTCCCTTAATGATATTTGTGTTCACACAGCCTGGAGTTCCAGAGTCAAAATAACTTCCCATTTGAGCTGCAGCAGCCGAGGCTAGCTACTCAGTGAAACACCACAAGGTGGAGATGTTACAAGCTCTTAATAGCAAATATAAAGCATAGTAGCTGATGCTAATTTTTCCAGACTTTATCTAGGGAAATAGGATCATCTTTTAAATGACAATTGTCTCTAGTTAACAATTATAGTGCAATAAAAGTAAAGGAAGTTGGTAACAGCAAAATAATTGAAAGGAAGGCCATTTCTAGCTTGGCCTTGAAATCAGTTCCTTATATTTTGTAAAATGCAATGATACTAACTTGATTATTTCTTTATATGAAGGAACATGTTTTATGTTAATGAAATAAAGTGTGTTTGCTGATTATATAGCTAGACTGCAAGTCAGATTTGCACAGTCATCCAAATATCCCTTAAGACCTTTACACAGCCATGCAGAAACTATCTTGACTTTAAACTATATGAGACAGAGTAGCAGAGAGAGAGAGTGAGAGCACAGTCTGGAGCGTGCTGTATTTCGGCTCTGATATATACCTCTGTATGAGTGAATGCTACCTCCTCTTGCCATATCCACACCATAGGAACTGCAAGTAAGAGTTGCATCAAGCTCAGGAAACCTTCAAAAGACATAAAACGCAAGATTCCCAATCGATCACATCTGTAAGGATAAGGAAGAGAAAGAAAGAATCCTGGCATGTTTATATTCTCTACCCATTAGCCAGAACACCATGCAGGCAAGGCAAATGTGCTTTCAGCTCCTCCCCTGAAATCTTTAGAGTAGAAATTTGACTATAACATTCCGACCATCTGACCTGTTAGGAAATATTCCTACAAAATGGAAGAGATGGATTTCAAACTCTGCTTTGAATAAAAACGAAGGTTGTCTAATTGTTCTACTGGAATAGGTGTAAAGGAGCAACCAACACCTTCTCCTGACCTACATGATTTTTACCTGCTCTTGTGAGTCTAGATCCCAACTTTTCAGTTATTCACCTTTATGATTTTTAAAACCATTGGTCTTTTACTGTACAGTACAAATATCAGAAGAGGTTTATACGATTGCTCCAGAACACGGGAGTTTCTAGGAATGATGGGGTTTTCTGTACCCAGAGAACAGTCTACTAATTTCTCTTCCTTTTTACTCTGTTCTCTAAATCCCTGCTTTTTGTATAGGCTGTGGGAATATAGAATCATAGAATGGTTTGGGTTGGAAAGGACCTTAAGATCATCAAGTTCCAACCCCCTGCCCTGCAGGGCTTTCCAAAACGCAAACTACTACTGTTGCCAGTAATCTCAAAGTTTGTAAATGCAGTAGATGCTTTCTAGAGAAGTGGAGCTTAATCTGACTGGGAACAGTGTGACCTATCATCCTGAAGGGTTCTTACACCACTATCTTGAGACAATTAAGTCATACGAGATATTTTCAGACATGACAAACATCTCTGGGGAGTAGTACTGGTGTTACCTACATCTGTTCAAACACAGCGCTTCAGAATCATTTACACTTAGGCATAAGCCATCTGTTCTCTTCCTGGAGATACAAACTGATACAGAAGGAACTAGAAAGTTCAAGAATCATCACAGTTCTACATCTCCATAAAATATGTTATAATGCTACGTAACTGTTGGTTAAAAGTGGTGTATATATTACATATTCATTGCTAAGAGTTGCACATCCATGTACAGCGATAGCTTCTATCAAGCTCATCCTTCAAACCAGCAAAAATTATCCCTGTGGAGTTCTCACATTACAGAAATATTCTCGCTATGTGTTATGCGAAATAAAGAAATAGAAATTACAACTAATTTGCTCCTGTGTTTCCCATATACTATTTGTGACCCTCCATGTTCTTCTTGTGTAGTAATCAGGCTATCCTGAATTATGATGGTGTGGATGTTTCATATTCTACGTATATATTTATTTATATAAACAGTTATTTTCCTGATTGATTTTTCAAAACAACTTCATTATTCTTATGATGTAAGAATCTTTATATTGCCAGCATGTTGTACAGCTTACGGTTACCCTAAATAGTAGTATGTTACCACTGCTAGTATTGAAGATAAGAAATCCCTCAGACTTACCGACTTCTAATTAAAAATGCTAGATTCTTACTTCTCTTTTATGGTCTTACTGTAGACATTGGTTTGACATTACAAACCGGATAATGAAGATAGAAGAACTGCACAATGCCCAAACCAGACCAAATACTAACTTCAGGTGAAACACCCTCCCTTGCAGAAGCCCGAAGACAACTCATATACTGCTTAAGTGTATGGGCTGCAGCTGCCACTTCACAAAAGTTCTCTATCAGGCCCCGGAATGAAGTACTTAAGGCTGACCCAGACAAGTAAGGGATGGAAATAAGAAGAGGGTTACTGCAGGAGGCAGAGGCTTAGCTGTTTTTTCTTCTTTATTTTCTCTGTCAGGCTCCATATTCATATTTGCAAACACAAAGGACCTAGTGGTGTCAATTCTTTCTTATTATCAGCACATAACCTCACAATTACACATTCATTATGAGCCAATACCCACCTCTGCATGAAGAACTGTAGATAGACGTTGTTCTCTGAAAGCTGAAAAACCAACCCACAGTTACTTCTAGCCCAGCTAAGAAGGCCCACCGAATACACGTCTATGTGTGTTTAGCTCAGCAAAGACCCTTACAAGGCAGCAAATCCTTAAAATCAACAAAAGTGTGAGCTGGTAGCTACTGTAATTGCTAGCAGTGAGTCATGTTAACAGAAAAATGGTGAAATATGGCCTGGGTTATTATTATTATGAGGGGCTAGAGCTAGATTCAACTGAAGAATATAGGGCTCATGGGAAGCCTCATAAACACTGACATAATCAAGTATCGGTTTTAATACAAATTCATAAATTTTTATAGGTGTCGAGTTGTCAGGCAGATAATATATGACCAAACTCAGGATAAAGTATATGGAAAAAAAGCATTCCAGAAGGACTGCAAATAGAACATGATCCAGTGCAATGCCACTGAGGACTGTAGCTTTGTTGGGACCACAGCTGTGACAGAAGGGGTGCACAAAGAGTTCTAGCCGGTGCCTCCTGCAAGCCTTCTGTTATCAGAGAGAGCTTCCTTGAAACTGTTCACAACAGCCAGCAGAGAAACATGGGCAGGACTCCTGCTGAGTGACAGAATTCCTTCTGTTACTAGAGGCAAAAATTCCCTTGTAAAGAAATAAGAATACATATGGATAGTCGGAAGGTTTGCCAAAGGAAGAGATGGGGGTCTTTCTCCAATGAGTCAGAAAGCTGGACTTGATCCAGACAAGTAGTGTTCTGTGTACTGCTACTAGTGTTCTGTGTGCAGCTACTAGCTCTTTGTGTGCAGCTACTAGTATTCTCTATGCAGCTACTAGTGCTTTGTGTGCAGCTACTAGTGCCCTGTGTGCAGCTACTAGTGCTTCGTTTGCGGCTGGTAGTGTTCTGTGTGCGGCTACTAGTGCTTTGTGTGCAGCTGTTAGTGCTTTGTGTGCAGCTCCTCGTGCCTTGTGTGTGGCTACTCGCTGTGTTTCCCCAGTCAGCAGTGCAGTGTCACCCACCCTGCATGAAACACCCCTTTGCTGGCAGCAGCAGGAGCACTGGTCACCCACCTCTCAGCTTTAGGCACAGGCTCTCTAGCTCCACACTCAGCACATGCGGTGAGTGAGCTGGCGGGAGATCCCAAGTGCTGCAACTCCCGCTGGAAACAACGGGGATACAAAGAGCCTTGAACGACCAGTTTTACCATTGCAGAGCACATAAGGAAGTGTCTGAGAGCACAGATGGCTGCAGCTTCTCCCTGACTCTCACACACAAGAATGCGAGGCAGGGGCCCCTTTCCTCCTCTGCTCCATCGCTGCTCTGCTTCCCCTGTAACCCCTCCTCAAGACTGCACTTTGCTGGCCATTAGCCACTTGCTGCTTCCCTACAGGCAGCTACAACTGCAGTTGCAGGACTGGGCGGGTCTTGCCAATTGTGAAATAGTATATTCTGACATAACATCATCTCTCCGTGTAAAATGGAAATGCATGCAAACAGCAAGCAGGATGGCTAATAAACTGAAGAGATGCAGGGGAGGGAGTTGAAGGAGAGAGAAATTGTAGCCTTGTTCAGATCAATGGCAGAATTCCCACTCTTTTCAGTGAGCCAAAATTTTACCCTAGATATTCATAACCCTTGTTAGCTACGTTTTAGATAGCTAGTTTGGCAAACTCTGCAGTGCTTCATGCTGTGTGGAGAACTTCAGGATTTATATCCAGTTGATTGGGATTGGAGCCCTTTACTTTGGTTACGGATCAATTCCAACCTCAAAATTATTAGCACATGTGACAAATTACAGTTTTTCCTGAGAAATGCCATCTTCTTGGTGCTCAGGGGAGGTAACAGCGTTTGGGATGGTTACAAACTGTAAGATGTGGATATCCCAGGCTTATCATGAACTTACACAGCCAAGGGCTTCTGTCATGTACTAAATTGCCCTATGCCTGTCCCAAAGGAGCCCCCTTACTGGCCCATGTAGGGATTCCCTGCCATTCCCGGCCAGGCTGGATGTGGTTCTGGGCAACCTGATCTAGGTGAAGATGTTCCTGCTCATTGCAGGGGGTTGGACTACAGAAGCTTTGAAGGGCCCTTCCAACCCAAAGTATTCTATGATCCTATGGTTCTCTGCTGAGACCCTGGATGCTACACGGCACCATCCACTCCAGTCTTCTTCTGAATGCAACGTAAAGGCCCTTTTAAACCCAGAAGTGATGCTGTCACTTCCCTCTGACAATGACTTTACATTTTGAGCAAGGTCAAAAATAGATCTGCCACAGTGACCTGCCCATACACAAACCTTGTTATGCACCATGACAGTTCAGTGCATCCACTGCGCCAAGCTCTGCTCAAAGACATCAATAGATCACTTCAGGACAGCACACAGAGAGAGAGGCAGGGATCTCTAGAAGTTATGTGGATCTATAGAAATCCCACACTCTATTAAGTCAAAAGGAACCCAACTTTTAGAGAAAACGATGTTTCCCACTCTTAGGAAGTTTGGCTGGAAACAGCATCGAAGAGAAAAACTGAGTCAAGTTCTCTGATCCATTATGCAATACATCACATGCCATGTGCTGTCTTCAATACAAAATTACCCTTCATCTTAGACTGGGAATGGTTAGCAGGCTTGGGTAAAACTGAGCAGGAGCAAATAATTCATCCAGAACTTTGTACTCTTTTAATAACTGAGTTTGTTTGATGAATTTGTCTACTTCGGACAGTGCTTTAATAATTTTTTTACTCCAGACTCTCTCTGAAACAACCTTACATTTTATACTCTTAAGGAGAGACAACCTTCTAATTTATACCAGTTAAATATATATTTTACAGTACCTTATAGCTAACATAAGCCCTTTGTTTTCCCTCAGACCATTACAGCAAGCCATATTATGAATCAATAAAATCTGCTGCCTTTTCCCCTTGTTTAACTGTATACACTTGGGGCCTGGGGCAGTGCCAAAGAAAATCAACACATACCAATGGAGGTCATAAAGAAAGAAATCTTGACATCTTCTCCTGCCACTCATTTTAGCACAGTTAGTCTGGCTGGATGCATGATTTACTTCTCAGATAATGTGCTAGCTGATTACTATTGCTCACCTCTCAGCAGAAACACGGGTCAAATCTCCAGCTCTCAGCCGATACTTCTATTGTGTGAATATTTGTTGTGCTACAAAAGATTTGTTACTAAAAGGGCACTCTTTCCCCTCTTCTTAATTTGTCCATGAGTGAGAATTATGCACTCAAAGCTCATTCTGCAGGGAAAAATAAAGAATAAAAAGGGGAAAAAAAAGATCACAATCAATCAAAAGTTTTAACCCTTCATGGATTACTTCTTGAAAGTTCATAAGAAATAGCGCCGCTTAGTTTAGGACTAAAGGAAAATCATGATGTTCCATGCCTAAACCACAGCATTTATTAAGTGTTGCCAACTATACCTCATAGTGTGTACGCTTGTTTTTATGGAGCACCACTTCTTTCCGCAAGGCTGTGGTTTTGCAAGCAGACTGTCAGCACAAGAATACTCACTTCTGAGTTTCATTTTCTAGGCTGTTCGTACCATCAATCAACTCCTCAGAAATTAACCAACTCTGCTCGTGTTCAAGACGACAACAAACCTTGGGTTTGCAACAGAAGCTGTTTGAAAGCATAGCCAAGGACGACAGACACTCAAGAAAGCTGGAGCTGCTCTGAGACTGAGTCCTGCACTTCAACACCTCACAAGAACACACAGAAATTTCAGTGTTTCGCCAAAGTGACTGATTTAACAGCCCCAGAAGTCAGAGTCGTACTCTTGAATTCAAAAGCATTGGACTCAGCCCATATGCCCTAATTCATATCTGCATCCCTAATTAGAAAAAACACCATTGAAGAGTAAGTTTAAATAGTACTCTGGAAAGGCAGGCACTAAAGGATATCTCTAAATGCTCCTCTGTATCATGCTATGATAAGCAACCATAAGAACAACTACAGCAAACATGAGAATAACTCTAAAATCATATCATTTACAATTTTACAGTTTGGGGCGTTTCTTTTTGGAAAATAAAGCATTATAAATGATCAAATCCAGAACCTCCAATAAAATCTCACCGCAATGGCCTAACAGGATACTGTAGTTATAATGCCTGGTTTATAGATCTGATTCTGCAACAGAGCTACTACACAGCTGCTCACATCATGGAGAGGTTACAAATGATCTTACCAAGCACAGTTCCTCTGTCACCTTGCCAGCACTCGCTTTATTTTCCTGTGGGTCCAGATGAGTCTTGTCACTGTGATACTCCTCCCATTGACTTTAACAGCAGCGGAACAGCTCCATGCTAACAGGAAAAGTCCAGGCAGAAGCAGGCCTTATGTTTGTAATCCATTTCATTAATATTTCCTTTAAAAAAAACCCCACCCCCCCCCCATGAGAATGCAGAAGTTCTTTTGATGTGGTCTGAAATGTCAATAGAATAACTTCATTGCTTCCCCTTGCAAATGCATTTTGGTGGGTTTTTTAGACTGTAGTTGCACAAGCAGTCCAAGTAGAGGTGAGCAAACAATTTGTTAGAATATTTTCCTGGGTTTTCATTTCTTCCCACCTTTCCCAGTTGTCCCTATTCCACTGAAAGTAGCTTTAAATGGGTGCATTCCTCTGCTGCTTTTGGGAGTGGACTCAAGCCCTTGAAGCACAAACCAATACGGCCACAGAAAGCCTCAAGCATAGAGATAAACTCTTCTCTGATCAAATGCTGGTGAGCTGCTCACCGGGACAATGTAAAAGGTTGTCTTCCACACGTTGCACTTTTTCTCTTTCCATTCTGTAATGCTTGTACACAAGAATGAAGGAGAAGCCACAGATGTGGTGCAGCTCTTCTCTCAGATGAGCAGCAGGGACCCTTCCAGCTGTGGGGCCTGGATTCTTCCCCGCTGAGAACACCCGCAGATGCCAAAATCATAGAATCATAGCACAGAATGCGTTGGGACCAGGTTGCTCCAAGCCCCTGTGTCCAGCCTGGCCTTGAACACTGCCAGGGATGGGGCAGCCACAGCTTCTCTGGGCACCCTGTGCCAGCGCCTCAGCACCCTCACAGGGAAGAGCTTCCTCCTAATCTTGGGCTTC
The DNA here is from genome assembly GCF_004027225.2 of Strigops habroptila. Classification (NCBI taxonomy): domain Eukaryota; kingdom Metazoa; phylum Chordata; class Aves; order Psittaciformes; family Psittacidae; genus Strigops; species Strigops habroptila. Next base: position 43,525,916 of record NC_046359.1, read on the forward strand.
ATTAATAAATCAGGACTCAAATGATTGAAAGAGATAATTTTCTAATTACACCCAATTCTTACTGGGGATAGAAACAATTCCCACTGAACAGAAAGCACAAGTCACAAGTGGATATTGAGCACTCATTTATCTCCCAATCTTGCCTCTTTTTAAATAAATCATGATTTTCCCATTAGGTCAGTGGAGGCTTTTGAATAACAAAATATCATGTATTTGCCATTCTAAATTTGCTTCACCTCATTAAAAATGTGGAAGAAGCACAGTCTTTTGTTTCTTCAATTTTCTCTCCACTTGCTGCCAACCTTCACAGCCTCTTAGCAGCTGGCTCTTCGCCACACAAATACCGATTGCAGTGAAACCAACTGAAACATTGCCTTCAAATGAGGGGAGAAGCTAGAAAAGCCTATTTGGATTTTTGAAACCTGTGTATCAAAGAGATTTGGCTTTGTTTGGAGGAGACAGTCTTATTTCAAAAAGGAACAAATTCTGCATCTGTTTTTCTCCCATAATCAAGCATTTCATACAATCATGGAATCACAGACTGGTTTGGGTTGGATAAAACCTTAAGATCATCCAGTTCTAACCCCTGCCACGGGCAGGGACACCTCACACTAGAGCAGGTTGCTCCAAGCCCCTGTGTCCAGCCTGGCCTTGAACACTGCCAGGGATGGGGCAGCCACAGCTTCTCTGGGCACCCTGTGCCAGCGCCTCAGCACCCTCACAGGGAAGAGCTTCTGCCTTAGATCTAACCTGAACTTCCCCTGTTTCAGTTTGAACCCATCACCCCTTGTCCTATCGCTCCAGTCCCTGATGAAGAGTCCCTCTCCAGCATCCTTGTAGCCCCCTTCAGCCACTGGAAGCTGCTCTGAGGTCTCCACGCAGCTTCTCTTCTCCAGGCTGAACAGCCCCAATGTTCTCAGCCTGTCTTCATATGGGAGCTGCTCCAGCCCCTGACCATCCTCGTGGCCTCCTCTGGGCTTGCTCCAACAGCTCCATGTCCTTCTTACGCTGAGGACACCAGAAGCACACACAGTGCTGCAAGTGGGGTCTCACCAGAGCAGAGCAGAGGGGCAGGATCACCTCCCTCGACCTGCTGCTCACGCTGCTTTTGATGCAGCCCAGCACACGGGTGGTTTCTGGGCTCAAGCGCACACTGAAGCGGCTCATGTTCAGTTTCTCATCGACCAGCACCCCCAAGTCCTTCTCCTCAGGCTGCTCTGCATCGCTGCTCTGCCCAACCTGTAGCTGTGCCTGGGATTGCCCCAACCCAGGGGCAGGACCTTGCACTTCGCATTGTTGAACTTCATGAGGTTGGCACTGACCACCTCATGAGCCTGTCAAGGTCCCTGTGGATCCCATCCCTTCCCTCCAGCGTATCAACCAAACCACATAACTTAGTGTCATCAGCAAACTTGCTGAGGGCACATCAATCCCACTGTCCATGTCACTGACAAAAGATGTTGAACTGGATCAGTCCCAACACTGACTACTTGTAAGTTGCCATTGCTGAAGGAAGCTGGGGGCAGTCCTGGTGAAGGGAAGCCCACTCTGGGCTGCACAACAGCTTGAGTCAGCATCCCTGGCTGCCTCCTCATGTCCTCCCTGCCTCCAAGTGCCGAGGAGAGCTGCTGCTCCCCATCCTTGCTCTCAGCCAGTTATTCCCCACCATCTATTCCTGCGCACCTCGAGGCAAATTTGAGTATTGCCTTTTGCTATGTGGAAGAATTGGAACATTCAGCCTTATTCATCATTCTTTAAGATAAATGTCTAGTGCCAGAAGGTCTTATGGTGGATAACAAAGAATTCGTATTGAATAAAATGTGGATGTTTCCAAGAAGAATGAAAACATATGTTCAGACAGGACAAGAAGTGTTCAGACAGGACAAGAAGTGTTCAGAGAGGACAAGAAGTAGCATGATATTTTATCACCCACCCTCACAAATAATTCAGTGCAAACCACTGGGAGAATTCTTGAAATGGATGTGCAAGTTTTACCCCACTGTAGCGCATGGTCACCTCATGAGACAGTGTTTCAGGTGTGGAATATCATTGTGATAGAAAATAAACTCTGTTATTCACTACTGATCAATGTAGGATAGATTGGGCCACATTCCAATTCTTCATTCTCTCTCTCAACAGTACTATTACAGTTAACCCGATTTCTCTGTTTAGTCCGAAGTTATAAGAGTAATCCACCTGATTTCAAATTAGTTGTTTACAGGACTGGATTAATTGTGGAACAGCAAGTTATTTGCTTAAACTGCCAACATCTGAAGGTGGCTCTGAAGATAAATGTGCTGTCACAATCCTCCTGGGGCAAGATGGGACCTTTCCTTTCTCAGTTCCCCTCGCACTGTTTTCAGAAAGGGTGCAACTCAGGCACGGCTTTGCACCACCTTATTGCAGCAGGCCCTTGGGGAAGAGGACTGGCACATGTGTGCCTGCAAGGATGTGCTTGGTGGACCCTGATGCACAGAGATTCAGATATCTGTAGGCGGGACAATGGCTTGCTCTGCAGGAAGCAGCTCTGCTGTTGCCCTGTAGCTGCATAAGGAGAGATCTTGTCTTGCTCTCCTTCATCAGAGCCAGTTCATACACAGAGGTGGAGATGTGACTGGAACATTTCAGAAATCCTTTTTCCTGATCTTTCATTTTCTCATCCAGTGCAACACTTATTGAACATATGGGTCAGTCCTATTGCAAATGTTAACTCCTGATCATTCAACTTCAGCAAATTCTCTATAGAGACAGCTCACTGTGACAGTACTTGTGCTATTCTTTTACCATGACTGTGGCCACACACCCTGCACAAAACATTGTGATACTGTTTTTATAAGCTCGCTCCTTTTCGCAGCCAAAGGCATTGGCCCTGGTTTGCAGTGATAGCTGCACAGGGCAGAGTGAAAACCCAGCCAAGAATCTGCCTGGTTTAGCTCCAACTTTGTTTTCATGCCTTGTAAAGCTAAGGATCATTTGAAGACTATCTCCAAACTCCCGAGAGAGAGGAAAGAGCCTGTTGGCTTGTAAATACAGCCTAGTAAAATAGGTGGGATGGGGTTTTAGACACTGTAAACACGCGTACATGGTGCTCAGTTTACAAACATGCAGCTGCATGCTCACTGCTTTGGGGGTTTTTTAAACACTGAGTTTAGTTTAGGCCGGAATAAGGCTAGACTGGAATAGTTAGTTTAGGCTGAAATAAGGCTAGACTAGACTAGTTATTTTAGGCTGGAATAAGTCTAAGCAGTCAAAATATTTTCTATGATGTGGGCTGAAGTTTCCCCCAGATTCTGCTTTAAACCACACAAAACAATCACAGCGAATCTCACAGAGTGGTATGGGCCTTGTTGGTTGCAACACTGTGAGAATAGGAAAAAATGAAGACCATCCTGATGATAACAAGGATAAAGCTTTATAACAATAACCATAAGAGCCACTGGATAAAGTGTAACTGGCTGTAAACCTCAAGCCCATGTTACATTATTATGGCCAGAAAATAAAGATCATTTTGTTCCCAGTACTTCTGTGTGTCATAACATTATTAAAGACAGATTGCCTTACTTAAAAAGCACAAGATCCTTAAAAATTGAGCAAAAGGCAAGCCTTACCAGAGGGAACTTACCAACTCACATGAGAGACATTTCTGCCTTCCAGTGGGAAGTGATGTCCTTGCCAGGCTATCACAGAACAATTGCTTCAGAGACCAAATACATCCATTAAAGAAAATTCTTGCCCTACAGCAAGCAGTCTTTTTAGTCTTAAACCCCAGGTAACTGCTACCAAACTCAGGGCTAACAGAGAAGCCACCTTTGTGTCTCAGGCTAGCTGCACATGTCCACCTAGTTCAGTCAGGTGAAGAACAGAAAAGCCTCACCCCTTGCAAATCTCAATGCTAAAGAAGATTTTTGCTCTGTAAGTAGGACACACGGATACTCTCAGTTAAGACCACTACATCTAATCTTATCAGGACAGTTACCCCATTTTTGTGGGTGCCAGCATCCTGACTTCATCCAAGCCCTCTTATCAGTTCATGTCATTGTGCTTTGCTTGGCACTTGAGAAACTTTGAAGGGCAGATTCAGAGTTGTTCTATTATTCATCTGCTCTTGTACACCTTTTTCCTCTCTCTGGACTGCCAAAATGGAGACCTGGAAAGTGAACTGCTATTTTTATGCACTTGAAAACGAAGCACAAGCAGGAAGCAATTTCTGGGGAAACAGTAATAGGCAAAAACTATCTGAAAGAATGCACCAGAGCCCCTCCTGCTTTAAGTTTTTCCAGACATTGGCCAGGTGTCCTTACCCATACATCACCAAGTGCATTAAAGCTTGATTCTGCACACTAGGGATCAAATCACTTGCAGATATCCTTTGTGTCATGCAGCGCTTCAACATCCACCTGGCAATTCCTCCCAGGAATAGATCTGAGTGTTGCTCGCTTCGAGGTTCTCACCCTTTTACCTTTCATTACTTTGTCCTTTCTTTAAGAATAACTTCATGAAAATTGTGAGGAATTTTCCAAATGTGCATTTTTATCTGTCTCTCCCTTTGCTCCTCCAGAAGTTACTCCCCTTGTGTGCAGAGAAGATTCATATTGGAAGGAATGGGAGGAAAAAACTTCTGCCAACGTGTTCAGAAGGGGAATTGGCCTCTCTAGCCTTGGAAGTGGTGTGAGGATGAAGCAGAGCAGAGCAATACTGAATAGAAGTCAAAGTTTTCTTGCTCTTCTGCTGTTTTGCAATCACTGTCACCATCTACAATGCGAGCACTGAAGCTCCAGGGAGAGAACTGGGGCATTTGCGGGGTGTATTCCAATACCTCACAGTGGTTTCTGCTTTTAAAGTTTGTTTTGTTACTTATTCTGATCTCTATAATAGCACATTATTGTAAATAGACATCATACTGGCATCACAATAGGCATCACCAAAGTTCCCCCACCACCAGCAGGTCATTGTTGATCTTTCTCCCTTGCCTTGCACTTGGCTGCTTGCTGCAGTCACTGTTCCAGATGCTTGAGCCTGGGTGTTGCTGAAACCTCCTTAATGTCTGTTTGGATTTCCTACCTGTTACACACCACAGAGCACTACTCAATTATCACAGAATCGTATAACTGCGGCCTTGCTTATTTTATCTCTAGATTTCTGTACCTCTAAATTTAGTGGTACTGATGCACCACTTGCTGTTCAGTGATTTCTGGAAGTGTCCTCCAGCAGAATGCACATAGCTTGAACAAAACCGGGGGACAAAGAGAATAAAAATCATCTTATGGCTGCAATCTCACCTTTTGTCAAAACTGGAGTGGCAAGCTCTGCAAAGGGGCTCTCTGTCCTACGGAGAAAGTACAGACACAGCCTAGAAAGGAACTGCCTTCAATCAATTCAGGTTAACTTGGGGAAAGGCGAAACGTAATTGCTGATGAACACCTAAGGGCAAAACCAGAGAAAAAGTGATTTCAAAGGCGTTTTTAAATGACTTGATCATAAAGACAAAAGTATCGTGAAAACCTTGGAACTCTCCATGTTTTTCCCAGCTAGGCTGCATACCTGTGAAACCCGTTTCTGGTTTGGCCATCACTCTGATGAACCTCTCAGACTATTCAGATGGGTTATTTCACCTGTGCAATAGTTTTCCAGGTCATTACAGGGTAAGGTTTGGGTACTTTACGATGTGTTCTTAGAATTATATAATGATTTTGCTTCATTTGCAAGACGAGAAAAGATACAAAAATCTCTGTTGACTGAAGTCAAAATCCAGAAAGTTCCCATTTCTTCATGCACGAAGCGCCACCACGTCCTTGCAGTCCAAGTGACTTATATTAGCTAAAATGGAAGGGTGTGAGAAAGGACAAATGTAAAAGGCCCCAGAAGGGAGCTCCTTTCACACCTTTCTTTGGGGACAGGCTGTCTCAGCTCTGTCACACAGCATACCAAACAAGCAGACTCCAGATCTCATTAAAGAGCTCAATATAGAGAAAACAAAAGATGAGCAATGATGCCCAAAGCCCCACCATGCAACATGTATCTTATACATTGAAAGATAAGAGACTTAGTCCCAGAGGGCTCACAGCCACTAAAGATGTATAGCCGCAGAAGTCTCCTTTGTAGCATAAAACATCAGATGCTTTTCCAGCAGAAAGAAGCAATTCCTCTCAAAAAATATCCCGCCTATAGCAAAATTTTATCCTCAGATTTGTGTTAAAAAAAATGCAATCCAGACCTTGTGGAAGAAAATTCCATAAGGTGTTCAGCAGGAAATAAACCCCTAAATTGCAGTGACAGCAGTGTTCTGGTATCTGTAAATCTGCTCTGACATGTTATATCCACCTAGTCCTTTATGGTGTCGATTCAGCAGTAATGCCCTTATTCTGTCATTTTGTGAGCTATGTTATTTCTTTCACAGCTTTGAACAATATGTTCTCATAAGAAATGTTCTTTGAGCTGCACTAAACAGGCCATGAAATATCTAAGTAGTCTTTTTTCAGATCAAGTGTTTGCATACTTGATTTACCAATCATGATAGGTAGGTAGCTAGACATGTAGATAGATAGACAGATAGATAGATAGATAGACAGACAGATGTGTAAACATGATCTCTATAGATATCTAACAAAGCAATGTTTAAACATTACTCTCAAAGTGGAGAAGTGAAAAGCTAAGGCTTGGAGAGCAACATCATTTAATCTGTATCTCTCATTATTACCTTATTTTATTGTCTTATGCTGTGGGACTGCAGGGACATGCTTCAAGGTATTCCTCACTAAAGAAGCAGTAATTCAAAATGCCACCCTCTCCCATAAGAGGACGTTGCAAAAGTCACAGACATTTTATTCTCTGGATTCGAATTCAAAGTGAATACGTTGTAGGTGTTGGCTGAGGCTTGAGTCCTCTCAGGTAAAGCTCACTTAAAAAAAAGTATTTGGCACTAGTTTGGACTTTATCAAAATATCCATCAAGTAATTTGTGCAAGAATTCCACATAAGTGTGGCTTTAGATCATGGAAAAAATCCTGAAAAGTCCGAAGTATTTTAAGTTCTTAAGTGCTTTATATTTCTATAGGGTTTTACATCCTGGAAGAGCCCCCAGTAACGTGAAATCCTTGAATCTTTGGCCCGAGGACCCTTTTGCTGCTGTTGTTTGGCATTTAGTCTAGCTACATGCCTGAAGGAACCCCATGTGAACCCTGGCCATTCACGTGGTGACACACATAGGAAAACTCTTCAAAATAATACAAGATTATCACGTCCTGTTGAATAACAAGGAAGAACAGAATACTAAGAATACAATTGCCCATATGGAAATTTGGGTAACAAAATAATGCTGACAACAGAATTTCTTCTTTTAAATAAAATGAAATTGATCTAAATGGATAGAAGCTGGAGGTGTTGGCACTCCGTTTGCTGAGTGTGTGGGCTGGAAGGCTGATCCGATACTGTAGAGATGGCCAATAGGTCACTCACCAACATTTCAGAGCCCTGGTAGCCTAGTTTATTCAGGTCAGCTAAAAAGTGCTACCCAAAGACGTTGCAAATCGGTCCCAACACTTCAGGTCAGCTGCATATGCTGAGTGTGAGATTCTGTGCAGGATCATTAACCAAGAAGTTTACAAGATTTTCGTTAAGCCAGAGAAAAACTAAAGATTGACTCTGAGCTTCTGAAATGTTCCTTGGAGAAACTGTTATCTTGAGTGTAGTTTTATAATGACAAGACCATGAAAACTAGACTGAATGACAGCGGTGTTACATCCACTGGTATCATGATGGAAAAGCAGTCACAACTGCATTCGGAAGCTGATGGGAAGCCTGTATGCCTGTGCTCTCACATAGAAAAACTTAAAAAGAGAAGAAAATTGGTTTTCCAATGGAAGAATCTTCCAAAGTGGTGTTCCCAAGATGAGTATCAGCCACCCCGAATCAGTCTCAGCCTAAGGCTGTCTTAGGCTCCAGCTACAAAATGTCTTGGGAACTGCTTCCCTTCAACACCTACTAGACTCAGCACCATAGAGGCCAGACCCCCTTCCACCCCATAGCCCTCTTTTCCATCTCTTTCTGACTCTATTCAGTAGAGAATACGTATGTATAACCACCTGATGAGTAACAGCTTATACCCACTGTCACATCCAGAGGTTATTGGGATCCTGCCTGCGACTAATGACTAAAGGGGTATTCTCGAAAACTGAGGAGGACCTCATGTGGCAGAGTCACAGTCTGGAGCATTAGCAGGTACTGGAGCACAAGGGCTATGGTTTGCTGCTAGAAAAGGTTCTGGCCCATGCATACATACACCAGTGCTCTACATATTATTTTGTTGCTTTTCCTCTGCTTGTGAAACTCCTTTCACTTTACAGCCATGCAAGCTGCAACACAGCTCTGCTCAAAGAATAATCCAGCTGCATCCCACTATGACAGTAATCCAAAAATCTAAGACCTCAAAACTTCAGCAGCCCTTGCCAGATTTTCCCTCACCCTTCCTGGGTTAGTACTGCAGCCAGTTAAAACCACATTGAAATTACCTTTTTAACATGCCTTTAGGCACAGAGCTGAAGCAAAGATTTGGCACCGCTCATCCTGTTCTTAATGCTCTAATGCTATATTATTACTACTCATTGAAAAGCTTAATGTATTTAAACTCAGCCATCGTGCCAAAATACACTGACATTTTTTAAGAGTTTGCCACATAATTTAAACTGATTGCGTATTTATTGTTGAAGCAGTCTCAAACCTTAAAGCCTTCTGGTTTCCTCAGGAGCACTTACCCCTCTCACGCTTTGATAGTCTCTTCCCACACAAGTGTTATTCACAGCAGGCTTCAGGGAATTATTTCTTTAACAGAGAATATTTACATTTCTTCTGCCTTCCATCACTAGAGTTTTAAATCTGGGGTTCAGAGATTTTTCTTCTACAAAAGGAACAGCAATCTGCTGCAGCAAAAGGTCTCAGATTCTTCTGTTTCAACACACTTCACCCCCAGCATGCCCCGAGGAGCAAAGGTACAACTGCATATTGGGATGTGCCTGTACACGCACCACTAAGAGACGATGCCCCTTCTTTGTGAAAGCTGTTAAAAACAGTGTGAGCTGCAACAAATATCTTCGAGGGATACATCTGTAATTCCTGATGCCATTTTTCAGTTGAAAGATAGAAACTGGGCAACTGTCAATGGCCAGCCATCCTTTAAAAGCAAAAAAGCCCAACCCAGACATCTGAAATTGAAAGGTGCATGTTCATGCAGGATGGGAACATACAGCAGAAGCCTCAGGATCTGCACGAATAATTCTTTTTTACCACTTTTCTTAACCTCTTTGTCCTCCTTTCGATACATATTTTGCATTCCTGAGGCAAATTCACGGTTGCTAGCAGAGTGGAGTCACAGAAAGATACACTTCTTGGAGCATTTATAATAGATTAAATACTGATAAATATCAGCTACACCCTCAAGTTACACTTGAGTAGTGTCCAGTGACAGCAGGACCCTCAAGCCATTCAGTAGCATCTTTCCCAGGTGACCCTGTCTCTCACAAAAGTGCTCCCTTTTTCTCCCCTCGTCTTTCCCTTTACTCTCTCACAGAATCATAGAATGGTTTGGCTTGGAAAGGACCTTAAGATCATCTAGTTCCAACCCCCTGCCATGGGCAGGGACACCACACACTAAACCATGTCACCCAAGACTCCATCCAACCTGGCCTTGAACACTGCCAGGGATGGAGCATCCACAACTTCCTTGGGCAACCCATTCCAGTGCCATAAACTCCAGAACATCCAAGAACTGCTAACTTCTGGATGCCTTTTCCCCATCTACCTTCAGGAAAGGCTTCCTTTCACTACATTACTCTGCTAGCTCATCTACTTGAAACACCCCAAAGTAACTTCCTTGAAGTAACATCGAAACACAGCAGTGCCTTATATTGCGGATGTGAAAATAAGTCTACCACAGCGAAGACAGACACATTCAATAACAGACCTCCTTCCCTCGCTCAGGAAGGCGCCCCTTTCGCAGTGTGTTGAAGGACAGAGAGATGGTCTGCAGGGAGTGAGAACACCACCAGGTCTCAAGTGCCCACCGTCAGTTCACGCAAAGGTAAATGGCACAAGGGAAAAGTGCGCTTTTCTAGGCTAAAGCTCTCCAGCTGGCCTCCAGGAAGGAAGACCAAGAGAAGCATTTGACCCTCTGTGTATTTAACAGGATCTGTGCCAGGAAAAAAAACCAGAGCCCACACACAGTCTGCAAACCTATCAAGAAAGTATGTGTCAAGAAGTCAGGAACAGGGAGTCTTTCTGGGCGACAACTGTGTCTATGTTACAAATCATCTCGTCCACATCCAAATATGAGGAAGAATTTGCATCTCTCTTCATTTTTTCTTTCCTTTCAGGCTTGTAAATCTGCAAAGGGCACAAGCAGCCCCAAAGTCACCAAATGGGGCTTTGCTAACCCAGTTTATTTTTCTTTAAAACTATCGATCAAGCAGACTAGACTATGCATGCAGAGCTCTTCTTTATGACATGCCTCGTGCAGAAGTGAGGCTATGAAAGAGTTATAACACCCAGGCCTTTCCTTTCTCTGGGTGTTCCATTAATGGTGAGATAAAATACATCTGCAGGCTAAATGGGAGGTCCTTTTAGATTGGAAGAGGATAGCGCTACTGAGGATATGGGAGGCATGAAAAGAAACAAGACAGAAACCAGAATGTACTGAATCATGCTGGTCAATTAGAGTACAGCACTGTCACCCTAATGGAGGGGAGCAGAAACCCACAAAACTCCCAGCTTCTACCACATCCAAACTGGCCTATTTCACAGTGAAAGCTTCCACAGGGATCTGCAGTGAGCCTGGAGCCACCCACGACTCGGTTATTTTGTTTGTTTGAAACTGACGTGCTCCTGATAAATGAATGGGAGATGGAAGTGAAAGGGAATAAATAAACACTCATGTAGAAATAAAGACATTTTCCCTCTTCATAGCATCAGGGAGTCCTGGCCAAGCTCTGAAAAGTAGGATGGCAACCGTGTGTCATTTTATCATCTCTGAATCTGATGGAGATAACATTGGAAAAATAAATCACCTTTGTCACAAAGCCTCTTTCAGCTTGATTTCTTGGTGTTATATTAGCCAATACAAGTGAACTTGCGGTATCAACGCTCAGAAGTCAGCGGCCAAGAGCTACAAGAACAGCCAAGAGACAGTATTTCTCTAACATCTGGAAGTAAGGAATCATACTTTTTCTTGAATGGCTTTTATCAGACAAAACCGTTACTTGCATTCCTCTTCCCCCCCAGATGTCCCACTCTGCTGAATGCCTCTAGCTTATATAGTTTTCTAATCTCCTCCCTCATGTCTACGAAGGGCTCACGTCTTCCCACTCTCAATAATCCAAGGGGTAGCCATCTCACCCTTAAAAGAGCCAGAGAAAAGACATGGTTAAAACCAAAGGCTGGCATGCAGTCCCTGGAGAAAGAGACAGGCAGGTAGCTGGGAATTGCAGCATTCCCCATGCCTGGAAGAGGATTTTTACCAACTCCTCAGTGAGGCAACTTTGAGCTCAGTGAAAAGCCGTCATCCAAACAACAACAGCACGTGGTGGATGAGTCCTCACTTATGGGAACAGAGCCCTTCTCCCTAGATCTTAGAGCAGTAGCTGCTCTAAGCCCTGGTAAACGCAGCCCTGGTAAACCTGCTGCCATGAGCTGAACAAACTCCGGATTTTCCTTAACAGAGAGAGGAAGTTCCACTGGACAAGCGTGTTAATACATTTGATTTTAGATGGTTCATCTGGGCAAGGTCTGAAGAAAAGACTGGATATGGCCCATTTTCATGATGTTGCGATGATGACCTTTATCATCATACTGTTTACCAGGCCATTTTCTGCACTCAGTGTGATGAATAAATTCCTCCCTCAGTGACTACCAATTCACATGCTATTTTTAAATTTTCTTTTCTTTTGACAGGTTTTCACAAAAAGCAAGTGATACCAACCTTCCCCTGAAGTGATTTGTACACCTATTTCTTTACCTTCAGAACACTCTACACGGAGTTGTGAGTTTCAGTGAATCATAAGAAAAGGAAGGATGGGATCTGCCATCTGGAAATTATTACAAAAACTTATTGTACTGCATAAATATGCTGCTTTTTCTTTTTTTTTTTTTCCCCCTGCTAATTCTAACACAAAGCAGTGACATTGAAACCAATGCCAGACTAAACAGTGGAGAAAACAATGCAAACATGAACTTTGCCACCAGCAACCTAAGTACTCAGCTTGATCATAAAGGAAAGCACAAGCTGGAGCACATGAATATTCTGAAGTGGGTGAAATGTCTGCGAGGGAAAGCAAAGCGAAGTTTAGGTAAGGGGTGGGGGGAGTGTTTGCTATCATAGGCAAAATTTGATATCACTGAACACTAGCTGGACTTAAGCTGCTGAAGTGTGAAATCACAGCAGAAAGATTTGGTTTCTAAAAAAGCTCTAGGAAAACATGCATCTCTAGCACAGAGGAAGTCAGAAGGAAATCAGCTCCAAAGAATGTCTGCTCTATTTCCTTTGAGACAAAGGTATTTCTATCTCCAGAAAAGAGGAAACAATCCCAGCTTGCCTTGGGCCCCAGCTCCCTCAGCCAGCTCTCGTTTGGGTTTGGTGGTTTTCCTTTTTGTAGTTGTTGTTGGGTTTCCAGTGATCTGGCACCACTGTCAGGCTCCTTTTTAAAGCATTTTTTTTGCTCAAATAATTACTGATTTTACGTTTAGCTGCTAATATGGCACTGGATTGCTTGACCTTATAGAAAGATTTTCCTGTGTCCTGCAAGTCAGGTAGCATTGTGTGTATATTTATCTGACTCATCTCCTCTTGATTCAGTCAAAAACAAGTTACCAAGAATATCAGCATCCTTCTGATGCCAACCACCCAGCACAGACCAGGATTCACAGCACTGTGCTCATACGGAAGACTTCAGGGTCAGTGCACGCGGTTAGAGTGCATGGAGAGGGTGAGGAGACAAAAGACATGCTAAAGATCTGCCCATGCTACAATCAGTTTACCAGGCAAGCAGTTAAAAGCACAGGGCTTTTAAACACTCCTGACATCTGAATTCTTTTCGCACACTAAGTAAATGAATGTACCTTCATCTCACTCTCTTAGCAGTACAGAGGTCTAGGCACAGCTAGCGAGCAGCAGGCTGGATCTGCACTTCTCATTTTCCCTTCAGCCTCTTTCTCCATGTCCAGACTCTGCCGCTGCTCTGCACCCCTCTCAGCCCTCAGGGGACTTGCTGCTGCTCCCAAACTGTGGAGAGCCCTAGTAAAATAAGTTTACCACCAACTGGGGCTGTGCTTCTAGCTGTGGCACACCTCATTTGTAATGCTGGCATACTTCCATCATGATTCCCATCTCCTTAGCAGAAAAGCAGGGCTAAAGGGAGAAGACCAAGCAACAGGCTCCTGTCCTGTTCAGTGTCTGGTCCCCAGCATCAGGATGCAGCTGCTGTGTACCCAGCAAACACAAGACCCCTCCTACCCATCCTCATGTGAGAGCTGCACAGCAGCCTTCTATAATCTCTTTTGCCTGTTCCCCACAGGAGAGCTCACACACACAAGAGCTTTGGATTTTGTCCCTGCCTTTCACATACTCAGAAGCTGGATCTGCAATTCTATCAATCATATTGAATTTAATGCACAGACTGAGGAGTTATTAACTAACTGGTAGGCATAGAGTACTGTAGGTCTGCTGGCATGAGAGTAATCTATAGATCATTTGTATTAGGGTGTAGGATATCTGAAAATGTGAAGTATTGATGTTAATCACATGCATGTTACAAAAATCACATGACTACTGATCTTATAAAAATTTATATTATATATAAGTTTATATATGATATAAAAATATATATTATTTTCTATGTTTCACTGAAATGCCATAGTGAGAGAATTCTGTCAGGATATAACAAGCGGCAGATTATGAGAGCATAAGGCAGCTATGAAAGTACAACTCTTCTCTCTTGCTCCACTGCATTTTTCCTGCGTAGAAGCGAGTATCTAAACTTTGGAAATTCTTGTGGAAAGAGACGGCACCAGTAAATAGCCATGAAACAGCTCAGGAAATTGGTTGGCTAGGAGATGGCTCCACACTGAAGTCACACAAGCTATAGCCCAGCCTGTCTTCATCAGCCACAGCCAAAGGTGGCCTCAAGTCATCAGCCCAACCTGCCTTGAGTTCCTACTGCTTGGTAGGGAATGGTTCAAGGTCAAGCTACTCCCCAGGTGGGGCTTGATTTTTCTTGCCTGAGAAAACAGAGTTGATTTGCCTGCGGCCAAACCGAAGCATGAGCCAACAACAGGAAGCGAGGATGGGGGGAGAGCCTGGACTCCAGCCACGAGCCACCGTGTAATTAGAACACAAATAGTGCCACGCCAGAGAGCACTGCTGAAACCAACAAGTCAGCTCTGGCTGAAACCAATAGTTCTGTGTTATCAGGCAGTTATCTAGGCAGGTATTTTAACTGGAATTACATTATCATCTGACTTTTCACGCTGCATAAGGGAGGGGGCTGATTTCTTTACAAATCTTTGGCTATGGCTGAATGAGACCCAGAAATGAGCAGGTTGTCAGATGTTTCACCCTTAATATACTGACCAAACCAGCAGGAACAGCTCAGAGACAAGTTGCTTAATCTGGTCAGTGAAATATCCCCAAGTGCTGCATTGCTTTCATTGATCTGATCACAGAAGTGGGAGGTTTCAACAATTAAGTGCTCCAAAAATATGTTTTGAAATTGCTACTCAGCCTCTTTAGGTTTCCAGCGAAGTCCCACAAGTAGTCAACTGCCAAAACTTTTGTACACATGCTTTTCTATTCGTGATGGCTTGTGGATACCAAGTCTGCTGTTGGCATCCAGGTGCCTAAATGGCTCACTGTCCAGTTCATGTCTTGGAGCTAGAGTATCTGGAGATGCTGCTTTAAAGGGATGAATGAACTTTCAAGCAGGAGCAAGCAAAGTACATGACCCTAAACAAGAAGAATGAATAGGCTTGGACAGACATCTCAGGCTGAGCCCAGTAAGTGCCACAGTTGAATGGGAAAGAAGATTGGCAAGGAGAAAGAATGATGTACACTGAGAAATGTGTGACAGAAGTGGAAAATCCATGAATGAGCAAGGAGGGCAAAACACAGAAAGCACAACAGAGAGGAGGAAATCAAGGACAAGAGGTGGCTAATACACTCCCAGAACACCACTGCCAAAGACAAAACCCAACCCTGGAAAGGGGCAGAGCTGAAGGAAAAAGTGGGTCAGCAGGCATGGGGGAAAGCAAGCAAACTGAATCTTTAAAGCTTATACAGCAAACTGTGATCTTGTACTCCAACTAACTGTAAGACAAACCTTGCCCCTGAACACTGCTGGCACTTGGAGCAAGTTTTAAACACCTCCCAATGAAATCAAACAGAGCAGCTCCCCTAGATCAGACAGCAATGGAGAACAACTGACTCCAAGCCCACAGTTTGCTGGTTCTGCTCAGTCCTAAAAAACCCTTGTGTTGTGCCGAGCACAACAAACATCTGCTTTGAGCTATTCCAGGCACAAGCAGTAGGTCTGATTTGCAGGCCAATGACTGTGGTCCCTGAGGAACAACTCTTTGTCTGCAAGCCTCTCGATCAGACACCTGCAGGGCTCTCCAGCGTAGGCAGTCCAAGCCTGGGCGGAAAGCTTTTCTCCTGCATAACAGCTTTTAAACATGCAAGCTTTATAATTCAAGCTCAGAAAACTACTACCAGCCTAGTCACAGACAATGCTACTATGGAGCGCAGCACTTGGTTAACAAATCCCAGCTCCTTAAGGGTATCTTGATAAGACTAGCAGCACCATGCATGGCTATCCTCTGGGGTCTGTATATTCACTGCTTAGCAGGGAAGTTCCAAAACCATGTTGATAAATTGGAGAGGCTGCAAATGTGATTTGAGTGCTGGGGAAAACACAATACAGTGAGAGCTGGTAAGTTCACTCTATGCAGGTTATCAAGCAAAAAAGTGAAAGACTGGCTGATTGTCACATAAAAACTGTCAGAAAAGACACCACCGGGGACTCAAGGGCTTCTTGCTTTAAAGGACAGAATGATTAAGGCCTGTATACAGCCACTGCAGCCAGACCAAAGTCAAATGAGATTGCAGGCACACATTTTAATTGTGATGTTGATTAAATACTGTGGCAAAACTTCCAAGGAGGCAGTGAGTGCCCCACCCCTTGCTATCTGTCATATCATGAAGACAGATGCTTTTCTGGGGAAGATGATTTCAAGCAAATTAGAAGCTCAGTGCAGGTCTGGGTGAAACTCTGCAGCCTGTGCTATACGAAAGATCAGGCTAGATGATCTAATGGTCTCTTTTGGGCTCAAAAATCTGGCTGTGAATCTATGAATCCCTTCCCTCACCTCCAGTCACACTGTGCACTAACACAGGAGAAATGCCAGTGCCCGCTGCAAAGAGCATCCGTGCCAGCACAGCAGCATTGCCATGACTGTCAGGACAGGTCGCTCAGGGAGCCCACGCCATTGGGAGGGCTCACCAGAGGACAGCAATGTATATAAACCTGCCAGGTTAACCCTGAAGCAGTACAAAGCCGAAACTTCCCCTGTTTCAGTTTGAACCCATCACCCCTTGTCCTGTCGCTCCAGTCCCTGATGCAGAGTCCCTCTCCAGCATCCTTGGAGCCCGCTTCAGACACTGGAAGCTGCTCTGAGGTCTCCACACAGCTTCTCTTCTCCAGGCTGAACAGCCCCAATGTTCTCAGCCTGTCTCCATACGGGAGGTGCTCCAGCACCTGACCATCCTCGTGGCCTCCTCTGGGCTTGCTCCAACAGCTCCATGTCCTTCTTATGCTGAGGACACCAGCAGTGCACACAGTGCTGCAAGTGGGGTCTCACGAGAGCAGAGCAGAGGGGCAGGATCACCTCCCTCGACCTGCTGCTCACGCTGCTTTTGATGCAGCCCAGCACACGGGTGGTTTCTGGGCTCAAGCGCACACTGAAGCGGCTCATGTTCAGTTTCTCATCGACCAACACCCCCAAGTCCTTCTCCTCAGGCTGCTCTGCATCGCTGCTCTGCCCAACCTGTAGCTGTGCCTGGGATTGCCCCAACCCAGGGGCAGGACCTTGCACTCCGCTTTGTTCAACTTCACGAGGCCACCTCTCCAGCAAGCCCAGGTGCCTCTGCCTCCCATCCCCTCTTCATAGCTACAATCACAAACAAACAACCGGTGTGACCGTCCTTCCCGGAAGGAAGTCCGCCCCCCTCCCGGCGGGAGCTGGGTCCGGCACCCGCGGCAGCCGGGGTCCTAACGCCCGTCACCGCGACCGGGCCGCGAGGGGGCAGCGCCGCGCCGAGCCTGGGGCCTGGCGTGAGGGGCCGTAGGGCCGGGGGTGAGGGGCCGTAGGGCCGGGGGTGAGGGGCCGGGTGAGAGGAAGCGGCCACCGGCGCCGCCCGGAGCCCCGCCAGCCGTTCCGAGCTGCTGCGGGCTCCAGAGGCCGTGGCTGCCTCAGCGCCTCCCTCCCTCCTGGGGCACACAAGTTCCTGTAGGGCGGTGGGCACCTGCTTAGTCCCAGGTTCGGGGCCTTAACTCAAATAAGATAATAAGGAAACAGGAACAAATAAGAGAACAACGATGGGAGGGGAGCAGTGGGGTGGCTTCCTCAGGAGGTGTCTAAAACCTGCGTTCAATAGGAGAGCTGAAACCCGAGTTTTTCTCAAAGCAAAAGCAGAGGCAATGCGTTAGCAGCAGTCAATGGGGTGTCTCTGCTTAAATCACACTTGTGGCATTTTGAAGTGATACAGATACGAATGTGTTAAACCCACACAGCCCTTGTTGCTTTGTATTTGCTCATACATCTGAGCAAGGAAAGGCTCCTGTGAGGCAAGTGACCCTGACATGCACCAGGATTTACGTTGTGGAGAATATCCGTGGGGAAACAAAAGTTGTAAATGTCTAATTCTTCAGCTTAGTAACTAGTGTGTTTTAGGAATTTACTATCCTTGTAAACTCAGAGGGTTTAGAGCTTTTGTAAGACAACCGCTTGGTGAGCCAGACCTGCTGTCTGTCACACTGCATTTACGTGCTGAGCGTCAGCTCTGAGCCCATAAATGCCAGTTCCGGAGTGCTTGAAAAACTCTGCAACATGACAGTGGCTTTGCACTGAATTTGGCCTCTATTTTGAGCACACCAGGCAGATGTACCACCTCTATTTTGATAACTAGGCAGATGTGCCACTGCAGTTAAAGCTTGCAGCAGAAACATCACCTCCCAGAGCATTCAGCTGATTGCCAGGATTTGTGCTTCATATATGGCGATGCTTCAGGACACAAGTGACATGACATAGGAGCGGTGGAAACATCCCAATTGCTTGGAAGATGAAATTTGGCCTCTCTTTTTTCCCCCATGCTGTGAGTTTTGTATTTACTAAGAACAAACTTTCAGGAAATCAGTTTTAAATTTGAAGTTACTGTGCATTCAGTACTTATTACTTCAAACCCCATTTAGACTTCTCACTCTTCCCCTCCTAGGAAAAAAGAGCTCTCTTTGCCATTGCCATTTTTCTTGTGCGGTCAAGTCCACATCTTCCACCCTAAATCCTGCCTGTCTCCTTTTTTTACATTGGTGAAGAGCAGCAGGAGAATTGACTCAATTCTTTCTTCTTAGGGTCCCTTATTTTCTTCAAATACATTTGTTTTCTTCATTAAAAAAAAAAAAACCCAAACCAAAAACCCACAAGATTTGGACTGGGATCTTGAGGGGATAAGAATCAAGAAGAAGTTTTGCTTCTCACTTCATTTCCTTGTATTCTGCCACTAAAGGTTAGTATCTTTCCTTGAAACTTTATAAGCAAGAAAATGAATACTTTCTGATAGATGGCAAGTTACATTCGCTGTGCTTGAAAGAGAAATGACAAGAAGTAATTAGGATATAATTCAAGAGGAAAGAGCTATACTTCAACACCATGGGCAGTTTCTTGGTTTTCTTTGTAGATTTATTGGTTGTTTATTCCCTCTGACTGAAATTTATGTGAAATAAAGGACTACCTACAACATTTTCTAGCATCAACTGTAGATCCAACATCACAAATGATAAACACCCCCACTTAGATGAAACAGTCTGGAGAGCCCTTCAAACTCTTATGTATTGCTGCTACCTACACACTGTCCCTTTGATGCTGAAACAACTGTTAAAAACATCTGAAAAAGATTGACTGGGCAAAATTACTCCCTGGTGCAATTCCATAGATTATATCAGGGATAAATTTAGCACCAGTTCTTCAGCATGATAAAAGCTACATCCAGTCGTTAGCCAGTTGATAAATTATTCAGGAGGTTTTCTTCCACTTGGCCCATTAGGGACAAAGAAAATCCTTTTCCAGTCAGTCGTTGTCTTGTCTTTAATTTTGGTACCATTTTAAGAACCTCCCCACATTAGCAAGTGATGAATAACCCGGGCAGGCAGTTGCTGTGCTGTGTGCGTGCCTGGGTGCAGCTGCAGCCTGTCCCGCAGCGAACACCGGCAGCTCAGGGCTGAGAGCCAGGCAGCTGGTGTGTGCCCTGCCTAATAGAGCCCCATGTAAGCCATGGGGCATTCCCACGGAGCCCAGCTGCTGCACCTCTGACTGCTCACTCTTTGGGGCTACCCAAGTGCTAATTGATGCCATTCCTGATGGGGAGCTCTGTTGAGCACAGATGTCTGCCAGCAGGTTCACACATACAACTTCCTGGTACTACTGACAGAGGCCAGGGCTAAAGATGTGCAATGAAAACAAAACTGAAGCTTGCACTATTGGGCGCCCACCCGCTCAGCTCCCCCCAGCCTGTCATTATACTTGTTATCAATGCTAATGGTGAGCTTTTCCTATTCCAGAGTTTGGGAAGTGGTCAGGCACTGAACGCAGCATGGTACATTTGGGTTTGTTGATGGTGAGGAGAGTGTCATTGCCACAGAATAGCTGCACGAGTCACTATGGGCACTCAGCCATGAAGCTTGGAGTTCAGGTGCCCAAGTCCCACATTGCTGATTCACCTGCCTCCCAGATTCTACAAATACCCTGATTCTCTCAGCACCAGTTTCTGGCTGCAACGTCCAACAGAAGTACCTGAGGCCCAAATCCTTAAGCTTGTTAAAGCCATGTTACATATCCAAATACTTCAGGGATTTCTCACCAATTATGTCTGTTTCCTTGTTATACATGTTCTAAGAGTAGCCAGTGAACACCATATACGCCCTGGAGAGAAGCAATCAGATAAATTGTGGGAGATCTCAGCTAGAATCCCTCGTCCACCAGCTCTTTCGGAACAGGACATTAAATTTGCATCTGCTATTTAAGAGAAATGACTCTCCCTCTTGCCTGCATCAAGTCATCTCTAGTGAACCACTGTTAAACTTTGCTGAATAGTTTTTGGTTTGTAGACACTTTTTAGATACAAATCAGAGGACGGGCAGGGGTTGAGGTCTCCCACCTGAACGCAGGGTTATGGACTCATTGCCCTTCAATGTAAATAGTTAACTGTACTGAGGATCTGCCATCAGACCCTACCAGAAGCATCTGAGACACATAAGCAGCAAAGAGGGACAGAATTACTCATCAGAGCCCAAGAACAACGGGATGAAGGTGGTTAAGGGTATTTTTCAATTTAAATTGAAGGAAAAAAACATGCAGAACTAAACTGTAATCACAGACTTTGATCTGAATCATTTAAAAGCAGGTCTGCCATGTAAATTAATGTTGAATTGGTAAAATAGAAACATACCATTTATCTTTTCCTTAGTTCTATTGTTTCACAGTGTTTCTAAAAAGGGATGGAAAGTTTTCCATCTGCCTAACAGGAATGTTGGGAAACTGATCCACAGAAAATGAAAAAGAAATCAGAACTGTTCCAGAGTTCAGAAATGCAGCATCTTGTAGATCAAGCATTCACATTCACCTGGCATTTTAGGAGAACTCTTAGGAAATGTGGGGAAGAATTACAGCAGTTTCTAGAAGGCAGAGGGAAGTATGAACTGTACTAAAGCTGTCTTCATGAAATGGCAGTAGTTTTAGCATTCTTCTCGTATATTCTCACCACGAGATGAATACCTGGCCCACTCTAGGGAAAGAATAAGCAAAACTAGCAGTTGGGGTATGTCTGTCATACCAGTTTGGGCTCATTGCATCCAAAAGACAATGCCTAGCTGTGCAGCAGCATACTTGATCTCTGTTATGCGGGTGAAACGAACTCACATTAGGAGATAGAGTTACACACTCAGAAAGCAAATAAGCATGCCAAAGCTTTGATGCGTTATGTAAAAACTCAGTATCAGTTTTCACTCCCCTTCAGTTCTGCCTCACTTAAAAAATTCCCCACTCAGATCTGTTATTTCCAATCAACACAAATTCTTTGCGATAGAAGCGAGCATAGACCACAGTCCTCTCCCAAACCAGATGATATTTAAATTAGCTTCATCTATTTGCTTATTTAAAGCAGCATGACAGCAGGGATAGCTGAGATCCACCTTGATAGCATAATAAACTTGAACTTAGTGATATGTGCAGGGGATTGATTTCTGCTGTTGACAGATTGTAGGCTTCAGCAATGAATGTGTTAGAGGGGATGCAAATGCAAATGGCCACATGGTTTCCTGAAGCCACGAGTGCTCCTATGGTCTTATACTAATCACTTCCACATAAAACTCTTATTTTTCTCTGTGTAAGCTCCCTGGTTTTCAGAGGAGGGCTATGACCATCCAAACTGAATGCATTCATTCACCAGGTCAAAGGGTTTGGGAATAATAAGCACCAATTCTAAACCCAACCAACCAACCAACCAAAACCAAATTAAACAAAAAAATAATTTCGCTTTCAGAAATATCACTTGAAGGTACATTCTCATACCTGTTAGACCACAACCCTGGCTAAATGAAAACTGAGATACGGTAAAAATCAGTATAAGAAATGTCAACCTGTATTTCCTGTGTTGATATAGATAATTTTATGCTCTTTTTTTCATCATCTCCAAAAAACTTCAATCAGAAACTCATATCTCTGATGACAACCTCAGTTTTTGCCAAAAGGCAGTGTTGGTTTTCTCCCTGTTCCAACAGCCTTCATCTCTCTCCCCTTCTCGAGAACCACAGAGCAACCTTTAGTGCCTGCTCTCAGGCTGACTTCCAGAGCATGGGTGTTTTGCCATTGACTTGCAATGAGGCAAAAAAGTCCCAGAGATGTTGTTACCTTTCCCCAGAATTCTTGGCCTTGCGTAAAACAAAACATAGATTTTGAGTTATAGAGGGGAAATCCTGATGCTCTAGCATTAGAATTGCCCACTGAAAACTGACTCAGTTCTTGTCAAGATAATGCAGGCACAGCCATGCTGACAGCGTGGTAGATAACGCTCGGCTGCTCAAGCTTGCAGCGAGCCCCACTTCAGAGAGTGCTGCATGCCGCAGCACCCGTCTCCTTCCCGAAGCCCATCTCAGTCTCATGCAAGCAGGCGTCAGCATGGTTGGCTTTTTGAGGAAGGACATGACCTTGCCCCGGGGGGACAGGGTCACAGACAACCCAGCCCCTGCAGTCCGGAGAGGAAGTACTGAGTGCGCAGCTGGTGTCACCTTTTCTCCTCTTGATTCTTGCAGTGAAGGAAACAGAAGCCAGACACGTTTAGAGGAATATCTTGGCTTGCAGTGAAGTCATGCTCACAGTTCAAGCTTCTGCCGCAGCTCCTGACAACTTGGATGAAGTTATGAACACAAGGGGCTTGACTTTGGCATGTAACTGGTGTACCGTAAGTAATGGAAGGACAGACAGAGCTGTCCGTCCAACTCCAGCTTGGCAGGCAACAAATACGCTTATCTGCTAGCTGATAGTAGCCAGCAAGAGATGCCCCAGTTTGCAACATAAGCTTATTTCCTTGTCTCTTTGGATTCAGGCAGCCTCGCCTCTTGCCCTGTCTCTTCCCTCGTACTCCAAAGGGAGCAAATGCAAATGCACGGGTTTTCCCGGTTTCTCTGTGGAATCGATAGTCAAATCAGCATTACAAATCTGTGGTTTGGGCAGGCTCTGCTCAGGAGCATTTTGTTGTCAAACTATAAAATACATCTTGGGCTCTGTTTGCCCTTGATCTTGAAACTGTTGGTGTTATTTTCATCCTTCCCCTAGAGACGTTCAAGCTAATCTGAGCTTTTCTGTTGGAGTAAAAGAAAGAGACAAAGAAATGTAATGCCAGGACTCCAGAAAATGGAGCCTTAAAAACAAAAGTCACAACTTTCAAGGAACTTTGATAAGCCTGAGAGCACTGCATATCCTGCAATAGTCTTGCAGTCTCTGCTGAGTTATCATGTAAAGACACACAAAGAAAAGAGTTGGTTTAGCAAACCCAAATTACAAAAAGCCAACCTTTCAAAGCAAACCAGGAAGCCAGCTCTCTGCGCTGGCTCCCTGACACAGCAGTGAAACCGTTGGCACAGTGCTGCTCACCACCCAGTCACTGAAGGCCTTCTCACAAAAAGTACCAATGACCAAAAAAAAATCATTACTGACTTTTCTTATTCTTTATGCATTACGTCTTGTTTTTATTATATGGGACAGACTTACTCTCAGAGAGTTTTATGGGCTACGGGGAAGTCTGTTAAATCATTACATTACACTTCCTTGTTCTTATGCATTTCCCTTTATAAACCTGAAACTTCACGATGTTCTCAAAGCAGGTTTTATCTCCTTTTAGAGAAAGGGTAGTAAATCAGGGTGCCCTAGCCAAGGCCAGGAGATGATGTCTGAGTCATGATTAGGACCCTGTCATTCAGCCCCAGGCCAGGATAGTCTTTAGCAGACAGGGGTCCATCATGGCAGGCCTGGAGGGCAGCATTTCAAGCTTCAGCTGGAGGCTGCTGGAATCATAGAATCATAGAACCATAGCATGGATTGGGTTGGAAAGGACCTTAAGATCATCCAGTTCCAGCCCCCCGCCACAGGCAGGGACACCTTCTGCTAGACCAGGTTGCCTCAAGCCCCTGTGTCCAACCTGGCCTTGAACACTGCCAGGGATGGGGCAGCCACAGCTTCTCTGGGCACCCTGTGCCAGCGCCTCAGCACCCTCACAGGGAAGAACTTCTGCCTTAGATCTAACCAGAATCTTTCCTGTTTAAGTTTTAACCCAATTATCCCTTGTCCTGTCACTGCAGTGCCAAGTGAAGTGTATATAACTGTGCCCAAAGAAGGTGCAGTTCTCCACACAACTGGGAGAAAGGTTGTAGTTTGCCAACAGCTCAACTCAAAGTAATAACCCAGATGAAGAGTGAAATTGCAATTTCGTTAACCTCATCTGTTTCCAAAAGACAGCATCAACCTGGTGCTAGTGTATAAAACAAGTTCAGTCACTTTAATAATGCCTATGGCTTGGTCAGCTTTAGAATTTAAGGGGCTGCTGTTTGCACAACCTCTGTACAAAGTGTTTTGCTGTCAAAAGTTGGAAGATATACTATGGACCAAAACTTCAGACACTGTGTTCAGTTGGCTAGAGCATAGTCTTGGATACTCTTTGTGAGATCCATCTTTTTGAAGCAACATATACATCATTCTTCCTGGAAAGCACAGCAGAGTCACAGAGGGCTAGGAGCTGGACAGTGTCAGAAGGGCAAGAAATCAGTATCTGAACAACCAAATCACACCCACTGTGCTTGTGTAATCAAATTGAAACAGCCAGCAGGGCTGCTCTCCTTCCAGGAGCTCTTCATAACAGGCAAGAAAGATGAATAAAATACTCCACTTTAGTTTTCACTTAGCTCTGGTGTTTCTTATAACCTCCACAGCCTCAACACTCAAACCTGTGCATTCAGCTATTGTCACCATTGCAAAGTATCTCAAAGTTTTGAATGCTTTGTGGAAGACACTTTGCATGGTCTAATAATTCTTTGGCTAGGAAAAGAATTCTTCCTTTTCTACAATACTTCATTCAACTTAAATTACATTCCTCTTAACTTTCTTTCACTGCATCGTAGCATGATGGTGGAAAAGGCTGCAAAGCACCTCTCGGTATTTCAACTTATCATTATCCTTGCTGTAAAGTTTCATGTAGACTCACACTGAGTACTGTGTTTTTCAGTGGTCATATCTGCTCACAGAAGAAGTTTCATCTGCTTTTGAAGGAGAAATGAGTTGAATGCCCCTGCCTCCAGGGCAGTCACTTTCTAAACGTTTTCATTTTATTTATGGCAATATAATCTAGCTTCAGCAATTAATTACCTTGCTCGGTATAATGCAGTTGCTGTGACTTAGCAACTGTTCATTCGTGTTCTGGTCACAGGGTAGAAACCGAAACCAGGTACCCCGGAGAGACCAAGGTTCCTGACCTTAACTGTAGGTGGCATTCTTCATCTGTTCATTTCAGTTACTGCTCAAGAAACAGAGACAAGAGGAGTAATTTTCATGTAGCCTTGATTAATACTTGCAGCCCTCTCCCACGTTTAATTAAACGGTACTTTTAGCTGGAAGAAATGAAGGTTCATAAAGTCTGAAGTTGTGTAACTCTGTTACCTGGAAAGATTAAAACAATTTTCTGCTGTTCGTGCTCTGGAAGCTGAGGAAATGACTGTGTTTGAGTGATCTGGAGTGTTTCCAGAGAAATTCTTCCATCATGTGCTAGGAAGAAGAAATAGCTGTAATGGCCAAAGGTTTATCCGTGGCCTAGAGACCATTTTCAGTTACCTTGCAGCAATAGTGAGCAAATCTAACTACATTTTAAATTATCAGTGTTATCTCTAGAGGAATCTCAAATAATTTCCTTTAGGAGAGGGGTTTTGGCATGCACAGCATTTCTTATGTGTATGTGGTTATCTGAGACAACTCTGCACTGTTCCAGCAGTAGAAAGGTTACAAGGGAAAAAAAGAGGAAATTTTATTCTTCAATTTAGCTAAAAATTTAGTGAGCTTGAAAAAGAGAAGTAATTGTGCTCGGCTAGAGCCAGGCTGAACTACAAGCAAGTTATCTTTGAGTATCCCATGCAGCTCTGAGCACGTATTGCTCTCTAAGCTTTTCCAGCCCCAATCCTTCCTCTGCTGTAATGGCATCAGTGGTATCAGATGATGCGCAGCCTTCGTGATGCAGGCAGACATCTACCGAGGATTAGACTAAGGACACAGGGTTCATCTGCACCTGTGACCTGGGACAGCTTCTAATCCTGCAAATAAATCTTCCAAATAGGAATTCAAGTCAATTAAATTATTCATTTCCCTTCTTAGCTTAATCGAAGATTAAACTACAAGAAATTCGTACTAGTGCCAGAGAACTGAAAACAGATGGCTAAGATTCATTTTGTTCATCAGAAGCATTGGTAGGTCAAAGGCATCAAACCCCTCAAATAGCAGGCTTTCTTTTTAAAGCAAATAAACCCCTCCATTTGTGGGTACTCATTTTCTTTTAGCATTTTCATTTCTGTCGTGAGAGTGAGGTGCAGTCTAAACTGTTAAATGAGCTGGGAGGATTACAGGAAACATTCCACATATCCATTTTTCCACATTTTTTTTTTTTCTATGAAATGTGTTATCAAAAGCAAGACAATTTCAGCCTTCTACGGGACCAAGTTAGAGCCAAATCTTTTAGTCTTATCCAAGGGGGAACGCTCAGATAAAGCCTAAATCAAATATTCTGAAAAGTTTAGGTTTTTTGGAGGGCCCAATGCAAGCAAAACAAAATACTGAAGTCAGCTGATAAGAGTAAAAATATAGATCAGTCACCATGAGAAAACTGTGAAAGTTCTGAAAATCCTGTGTTATGCTGAATAACACACTTAGATACACTTTAGGTTTTTCTGATAGAGTACAAATGAAAAGGTACTACTATGCTTGTTTATGGTTTATTATTATTAAACATGCATAGAATGGTGCATTAGAGTCTGGGGAAAGGGCATTAATCTATTGGTTTTCCTGTTTGCTCATCTGCTGTGTAAAGCATGATTGCATGAAAACTTCAGAGATCTGCCCATCAGGCCCAATGGATGTCACAAAAGGAACCATGTCCACTGGCACCAGGTGACAGACTGGGCTGCTGCCTCTGGCAATACTGTGGAAGGGCAAAGACTAATGAAGCCAGTCTTGGATTTGCTGCTGATTACCACAAAATGACAAAATATTTCACAGTGTTCACTAATACCCACAGAATTGCAGATTATTTAGCTATAGGTGGATAGAAAATGCATGGCTAAAGGTGCTTTGTACTCCTGTGGATGATAGAATCATAGAATCAGCTGCGTTGGAAAAGACCTTTAAGATCACCAAGTCCAACCGTTGCCCAGCACTGCCAAGGCCACCACTAACCCATATCACTGAGGGCCTCATCTACATGGTGTGTGAACACTTGCAGGGACGGTGGCTCCAGCACTGCCCTGGGCAGCCTGATCCAGTCTGAATCTCCCTTGGTGCAGCTTGAGGCCACTATCTCTTGTCTATTACTTGTTACTTGGGAGAAGAGACCTACCCGAGTGCCAAATCCTGATCAGGTCAAAGCTCCAAACTACAACATGGTCCCTAAAGAAGTAAAACATAAACCAAAATTGTGGTTTATGCCTAAACTCGTGGATGATTTAAATCTCAGCCTTATTTACCTGAGTTTTGGAAAGGGTCAGCATAACAAGTTCTTGAGTTTGGGCTTTTGTTCTTTACATTAGACCAGGGTCAGTGAGGTCTTCAGTTGCAATGGCTGATAAAGCTGAACAGCCATATTCTGCATGAGGAAACACACCAAAGGTATGTAAAACCATCCTCTAGTATGTTTTACAGCTCCCTTTATGTTCCCAGATCTGGAAAACATGTTTCACAGTTACAGTTTAACTGTGAAAAGACACATGAGACAAAGCATGCAAAGGTTTCTAGGTTTCATTATGGGCAGAGACAAAAATAGCAAACAGCTTTGAGTTTTGTAAAATCAGACTTCTTGGTATGAACTCAAGCCTACAACTCAGCCTGCTTCAGGTATGTGTGTCTTTTGCACTCTGTGGAGTTACAGGTAAACAACTCCCTCAGTCCCTCACCAGCACCCTGCCATGAGAGACAGCAAATTTCAAATACACATTCATAAAGGTACCTTCTACAGTGATCTTAAGGTCCTTTCCAACCCAAACCGTTCTATGATTCTATAAGCAGAAGTATCTTTCTTTAACGGCAACTTTGCATCTATTTAGACTATGCTTAGGTAGATTTAAAACTGCCCTGGTGTCTTTCCTGTGAACAAAGTCAAACTCATGTTCACATAAACATAAGCATGACCCAGGCAAAATCCAGCTTTACTGGGTATAGTTGAATCCCACTTAAGTCACCTAAGTGAAATTACGGTGATAGATTCCCAGGCTAATCGAATGGTTGTATAACCTCTCTGTTCTGCCCACTATGAGATGGCTATGGACCCTCTACAGCAGCCCAGGGACTGAACTAACACATCAAGGCAGCTGTAGTTCATGTTCTGTACCATGGCACCCGAGTCTCACAAGCGGCTGTAGTAATTAGTTTCACAAATCTGTTTTCTCAGATTTAATAAAGGGATTTGGCTAAACCAAAGATCACCATATAATCTAGAGAGAAAACGTTCAAAGAGAAATCCTCATCACATCATGGATTTAATAATCAGAAGCTCCAGGTGACTCACCTGGACCATGTCTTTGCAAAACTTGCAGTGATTTTTCCAAATCAAGTTCATTCGGTGCTTTGGAAGAATGCCTTGGAGAATGAATTCTTCTTCTATCATGTGGCCGGAGTGTAGGCATATTTTCCCATAGCGTAAGAACAGATAGCACATTTTCCCACTCCCCTAGAAA
Organism: Strigops habroptila; assembly: GCF_004027225.2. NCBI lineage: Eukaryota > Metazoa > Chordata > Aves > Psittaciformes > Psittacidae > Strigops > Strigops habroptila. The sequence continues at coordinate 43,554,699 of NC_046359.1, forward strand.
CTGACTTAATGCAGAATGACTAATTCATCTTTTTGGACTGTCAAAATGCTCCTTGTAAACTCAATGCATCATTTAGTCTAAAGTACATCGCAGCAAAGGACACAGTCCAAGGAACACAGTTTAATACTGATTAATAAAGGCTTGGAAATTGTGCTTAAGAACATTCTGTGGTCCCTCAAGGTCAAGAAAAAGATGCAATACTTACAAATTAGAAATAGTTCACTCTGAGGCAACTGGTAGTACTTGAGCTCACCCGACACTTCTCAATAATTTACTGTAAAAACTTCCATGTGGCTTCATCTACCCTTCCCATCCCTGCAGTGTTTTCTTTCCCATTAGGGTGGATAGTGCAGACCCTAGGACTGCCCACTCGATCTTCATGCCATGGGCAGTGGTGGTTTGGCAGAGCTGTTGGAGGGAAGCATGCGCTTCATTCTTCTTTAGTGTCTATTTCATGGGAAATAGTGTGCAGAGCCCTGACAGAAATTAGGGCAACACACAAATCTATTTGCATTTTCTGTATGATTTCTTGAGTTTGGAATTTGCCAGCAGATAATGCAAGCTTACTTCACAAGTTTGCTATAAAACACAAGGAAAGGTCGGGTGTTGTAGGAACTACAAGGTCAAGTTTTGTAGGAGCTATATGCAGCATCAGCAAAGATTTTCCTTACAGCCTCCTTCTCAGGGGTTTATTTCCAAAATAAACTGCAGTGATTGTGTCAGCACTTAAACAATCATTCCCCTGACTCCCCAGTGCTATTAAACTTTGTAATACACATGGAACGGGGGGGGGGGGCAGGCAAAACCAATCAGTTTTTTCTGTCACAACATTGCTGAATAACAGCAAAGGGACAGAAAGTATTTATGAGGAAAGATCAACAAACCAATGAGCATCACTTGGGAACAACCCCACTGATGCAGGAGACAAAAGCTGGAGCAAGGAACAGTAAGCATGACTCGTGGGGACACGGTGCTGTACCCAACAGCACTGGCTGGAAGGGGAAAGTCCACTTGGGACCCTTGAAAACTTACCCCTATGACAGCTCAGTAGTGAGCAGGACACTTGCAGAATTCGAATTCAAATTCATTATTCTTTTAGGGGGGTTTTAGCCATTTAACAGAAAACCAGTGATAGTATGGTTCAACACCATCTCCTGTCTGTTTTCTGTAACATCTTACATACACCTTATTGGTACAGTAAGCTTGGAGAGCTTGGCTAGAAATGCTTTCAAATGTTTCTTCAAGCAGCAACACACTGAAAGTGCTATTTTCTCTCTTGAACCAATAAAAAAGGCCTTTGAATGGCTTCTGTAATATGCAACACTGAATGTCCTAATTAATGCAACCCCAAGGGATATGGACTAGAGCTCATATCACAGGAGCAATTTGAAGACTCGGAAGCCTATTATTTTGTAAGAATTACTATGGAAATTCAAACATGTTCATTAGGAGCATTTCTATTTTATCATCACTGGAATACTCTAGTATCTGCTAGGCAACTCAGGAATGTCAGAGTGCTGCAGGAGGGAAGCTGTATTTGTAAAGGATAGAAGATGCTCATTCATGTCTCTCAGGAGCCAGTCTGAACATATCAGGATAATATTGCTGTTTGAAAAGGACAGATTGGAACGCTAGAAAAAAGGTAACTGTCAGGTTCAGGTTTGTCAACATAGCATTGTAAAATCATGTATTTCAAGTACTCTGGATGGAGAAAAAGCCTAGTAAGAAAAATAAATGTCAATAAATACATGAATTTCACATTCTAACAGTTCACTCTTATTTCCAATATTCCTCTATTAAAGCCCACAGTTACTTAATTATATCCGACTGAATCAAAAATAAACTGAAGGCAGAGTCTTTATGTGAATAAAAAATATAGCTAACTCTGTCCCAAAATGATAAGGTTTGGCAACAGCAAAATACAATGACCAAAGTAAGGAGAGCAAACTGAAATACTCAAAAGTAAGTGAAGCTTTGGTTAAAGTATGCAGTGGGAAAGGATAGAAGAAAGAAAAGTTCAGGAAAAATGCAGTAAAGGGATACAGCTAAAGCAAATGGGAAAGAAAAAATAAACAAGGAAAATGCTGTTTAAAAAAACAGAGCATGAAATATGATATTCCACCTTCACTGAAAACAAATCTGGTGTCCGCTTCTTTTATGTGCAGAAGTGTAAACACTGAGTAAACCACACTGGCTTCCAAACAGCATTGCCAGCATCAGCACTGGCAGGGAACATGAGCTGTGTGTAGCGCTTGCCCCAGAGTAAATTCTGTTGTTCTTACTTCATATAATCATAGAATCATAGAATCACAGAATGGTTTGGGTTGGAAAGGACCTTAAGCTCATCCAGTTCCAACCCCCTGCCACGGGCAGGGACACCTTCCACTAGAGCAGGTTGCTCCAAGCCCCTGTGTCCAACCTGGCCTTGAACACTGCCAGGGATGGGGCAGCCACAGCTTCTCTGAGCACCCTGTGCCAGCGCCTCAGCACCCTCCCAGGGAAGAGCTTCTGCCTTAGATCTAACCTGAACTTCCCCTGTTTCAGTTTGAACCCATCACCCCTTGTCCTGTCGCTCCAGCCCCTGATGAAGAGTCCCTCTCCAGCATCCTTGTAGCACCCTTCAGACCCTGGAAGCTGCTCTGAGGTCTCCACGCAGCTTCTCTTCTCCAGGCTGAACAGCCCCAATGTTCTCAGCCTGTCTCCATACGGGAGGTGCTCCAGCCCCTGATCACCCTTGTCATGTGTGTGAGATGATGTCTTTGCAGCCAAAGAAGACCCAGGTTGAGCTAGTACTCAACGAACCTTCCTAAATCTGGCTTGTGCTCAGTGCTGACAGTTTTTACTATCCATGCCTACCAGTACAGTAGGGACAAGATAAAGTAAATACAAGGTTACTTTAGGTTTAGAATATCACTGAGCCTGGGTAAAAGTCATTTCTTTTCCCTTTCTGAAGAACTATGGCTCTTCCACACCCTTAAGACACTTAGAATTATAACGATTTGGGGGGAGAAAGATGAAATACTTTTATATCATGTTCTCATTACATGTCACGGCTTTGCCTTGAATATTCTTCCTTTGATGTAGGAAAGAAAGGTAATATCATACTTGAAATCTTTTCATGTATGAATGTAATATATACTGAATTTGTGTCAGGAACAAACATTTCTCCTTTTCTTTCTTGCCTCACCAATTAATTTTGCAATGAAATGACAACATTGTCCTTATTAAAATGCCTGAGTTTGTGGCACAGACTTTTTTACAACTAAAAGTGTGAGCTAAAATAAACATGACTTGCTCACTGTCTCCTATATATTTGAAAAGATGGTCTGTGAAGATACTCACTGAACCAAAGATACCAAAGATACACAGCAAGCCATGGAGCTCTCAAAGCTATTTTTCCCATAGTCTGGAGTCTGGAAATTAGTCCAAACTAGGAAACACTTAGATACAGCTGTATGATACTTACTGTACGTAGGTAGTAAGCACAACTCTCTGTAATGACCTTTCAAGGTTCACATACTGCTCAGTATTTTCTTACTCAAGAAGCAATGTTCAGCTGCCTCAGGTCTTGCAATGAGGCAGTAAATTTCTGCTGACAACTATGAGTGCACTTGCAACTCAAGTTCCCCCAAAGCTTAAGTCATGACCCCATAAGACTGATTTCCTGTGTCACAAATAAATAATTATTTGATGCTCAATATATAAAGGCAGATCATAGAACTTAAAAAGAGAAGATGTAATTAAGTAGCATAAGAGTATCAAGAAAAAACAGGTAACCGTGTGTTTCAACTGATCACAGCTATGAAGTTCAGCTAATGTTTAGCTGAAACATTGGACAGGGTTTGTCTTTTTAAGTCAGGAAACTAGGGGCAGAGTATACTGCAGTTCTCATTTGAGCAGACAGAAGTGATTTTTGTGGTGGAGAAGAAAAACAGAAAATTGATGTCAGGTATCTCAGGAGAGCACTGGCCAGCCTGTTACTGAATAACAATAATGCAGAGTGTCTCCCAGCAAGGTAGAATTATTTTCTTGTTTTTCCCATACTCTATCTTGAGAATGAAAAACAGGCAACAAGAATCATAGAATCCCAGACTGGTTTGGTTTGGAAGGGACCTTAAAGCTCCCCCAGTTCCAACCCCCTGCCACGGGCAGGGACACCTTCCACTAGAGCAGGTTGCTCCAAGCCCCTGTGTCCAACCTGGCCTTGAACACTGCCAGGGATGGGGCAGCCACAGCTTCTCTGGGCACCCTGTGCCAGCGCCTCAGCACCCTCACAGGGAAGAGCTTCTGCCTTAGATCTAACCTGAACTTCCCCTGTTTCAGTTTGAACCCATCACCCCTTGTCCTATCGCTCCAGCCCCTGATGCAGAGTCCCTCCCCAGCATCCTTGTAGCCCCCTTGAGACACTGGAAGCTGCTCTGAGGTCTCCACGCAGCTTCTCTTCTCCAGGCTGAACAGCCCCAATTTAACTATCCAGTGCTAATGTTTTAAACATACCATCTATGCATGCTTGCATGCATGCATACATACATACATACATACATATGTGGATGTTCTTAAGTGTAAAAACAGAGTGCAAAGATAATGTATAACATGCAACCTCTGGGCAGTTTTAGGAGAAAGGACATCAAGATCCCTGATTTTTTCCAATTTATCTTCAAATATATGAACAACATCTCATGAATGTTCACTCTCCTTACTTGGTGGTTGTTTGCTTTTGTTACTTTTGGTTTCTTTTCCTATTTTCACATTTCATCCATTAATAAGGAAACATTATAAGTTTTTGTCTTCTTTGGTTTTTTGAAAGGTAGGCAATGTAGACCATCATAAAAATCAGACATATTTGAAAGGAAATACAAGCTGCTTTAAACCTGGAACTGAAGAGGGTTAGAGTAATGGTCTCCAGGTAGCAAATTCCAAGTCTTTCTGCCTGCCCTCTGTGAAAAGTTAGTTGCTGTTTCTTTCTCCTTTCCAAGCAGTCTGACAATAGCAACTTACAACAGTGAAAATGAGGAGTAAATACTGCTGAGAGCACTTGACAGACAAACAAGCTGTCCCTCCAATGGAAAGCTGAAAAAGACATTTGTTTAATGCAGAGATTTTGCAGAAAGGTTTCTCTTCTAAGCCAATGATTCAGTAGCATTTTTGAGACCAGGAAATCCTCGCTCTACAATGAATGCTTTGTCGTGCCAACAGACTGATCCAAAACTGCATTGTGACTCATTCCCAAGGCATTCAAACATTTTTATTTTCTTAAATGTCTGGAGTTTGAATCATGCAAATCGCCATCAGAAGCAGCAGCAAGCAAGCGCTCTCCCCTCTCAGACGGGATGTTTTGAGAAGAGGCTGTGCCTTTTGCCAGCCAGCATGGACACATGTGGTGTTTGCAATCTCTCAGGCACTGGGGGGCTGCTTACCAACTTGTCTCTATGGATTTTTACCTCTAATAGAGCCTTTCAAAGTACGAAAGTACTTTGGCTGTGCTAAGGTATGTGTACATAACAATGGCTTTGTACAAGCTATGTACCGTTGAAATTAATCTGTTTAGACAAGTTCCTCATCTGATTCACAGCTTAAGTAATATACCCTGAAAAGATTTTCATGGGGTTTTTTAGTTATCTGTGTTGCTTCTATTCAAGTGGTGCTGCTGTAAAGGTTTTTAGATGAATACAGGAACAGCAAAGGTCTTCATCACTGACATTCATGAAAACTCCACAGATTGCTTTCAGAAGTGATTTTATTCTCTGGTACACTGTATAGACTAGAAAGCACCAATAAGGAGTTCACAGGGGGTTTAAAGAATCGCTGCACAGATCTTTTAAGTCAGTGATCACTTGTGAAATGTCACTGTAATTTTTTCAATTCATGAGAAAATCTATTGTTCATTTTGGTTTTCATTCTGATTTTCTGCAGCACTGTTCATTACCAAGCCCTTTTCACTTCTGAATAGTGGAAAACAGAGCCATAGGGGGAGAAAGTTAGTTTTGGTGTCTTCTCCCTTTTTCTTTTATGTGCGAGTGATTAGGCTTTCATCATAAGTTATCACTGCCTACAGTGAATTTAAAACAGATAGAAGTACTACATAGGGTAAAGGAATAAAAATGTTGCCTTTTCAATCAAGTGCAAACCATACTATGCTGTTGGCTGAACAACAAGTGCATCACATCACAAGGAAAAACTAGTCAGCTCACATGGTTTGGAGCAAATCAGTACTGAAGTGGTTGGTAACTATTAATGGCATGTAGTTAACCTGTGATCACTGAACTGTACATTCAGGATCAATATTGATAATACAACAGATAAATCCCAGTACCAGGTTACTGACACGTTAATAAACACTTGACTATTTCCAAACACATTTCTAGCACTTTTTCTGTTTCCAGCCCAAAGGCTCACCGCCAGCTGCAACTCTTCATGCCTCTTTAGAGACCATCTACCTCCTCCAAAGCTTGTAATAACTATCACTAATCAAGAACTAAGAAATACCGAGGTTCTTGCTTACAAGCCAAGCAAATTAACTGAGTTGTTACGATTTATTCACTCAGCTGTCACTGAAATGAAATACACCACCTCAGATTTAAGACTCTGATCCTACAAGCTTCTACAAGCCCTTGTAGGACTGCCTGATTTTACCACAAGGAGTGGTTTCATTCGGTCACTGACACAAAGAATAATGAGAGTAAAGCAAACTTAGGAATGTATGCTAGATTGGTCTTAAAATTTGGAATATTGAAACAGAGATATTCAACAGGTTAATTTAAACTTGTTGATTACTTTGATTTAGTGGAAGGTGTCCCTGCCCTTGGCAGGGGATTGAACTAGGTCATTTTAAGGTCCTTTCCAACCCAAACCATTCTATGATTCTATGATTTGATTTTAATGATAATCCAATTTCTGGTCTCTTCATTGCAGTAGTGGTTCAGCAGCTATTTGCTACAAACTTTACAAACAATTTCAAATTATCTAGAATTAAGCCATGGGGTTTTATTTTTCAGTAAGTTGGTTGAATATTCAATTAGAAACAAGTCAGTTCACACAGTTTTAATACACACACAAAGTTTAATCTGGAATGGGGAAATAATACAAAAACCCCTAGCTGCTTGCACAGCCTGGGAGCTAGTGTGAGGCGTCCCTGCCCATGGCAGGGGGGTTGGAACTAGATGATCTTAAGGTCCTTTCCAACCCCAACCATTCTATGATTATATGATTCTATGATTTGCAAACTCCCCAGCAGCACAAAAAGACATACCCGAGATTCCAAGCTGCAGCTTTCCAAGATTTCCAAGCACTCCACCTTAAAAAGCCTTATGAATAGAAAGTACAGGCTCCCCATATCCTCAATACCCACTTCTGACTTTTGCAAAGCAGACACTCAGATGTTGTGAAGATTGAACATACACAGCATATACCATGGCCCATGTGCCATGCATCAGCCTGTGCATTTCCACCAATGGCGTGTGTATGGCTGTAGCAAGGTTTAGGAGGTGCTAAATATGTAATTCCATAATTCCATATTTTGCAATCTAAAATTAAAACTTTTTTTTTTTCTTTTTTGCCATTTCTGTCCATTATAATGGGCTTGGGAAAACCCCTGGAATCTCCACACTGCAGTTCTGCCACATTTGTTTCACCATCAGCTAGATCACTACAGGAAAACACTACTTTTTTCTACATCAGGCTATTAACCCAGCAGAATTACCTATTCAGATTCAGAGATATACATGCAATGGAATATAATCAGTCTTTTCACCTCTGTTTAGAGCTGGAATACATCTATAGAAGAACTGCCAACTGGAAAAATACTGGTAGGAAACAGATTACACCATGCAGCCATAAAACTCCCAGGAGCACAGTTTAACCACTCTTTCTGGACTAATTTCTCCTCATCTACTGTAGCAAGGCTTATTAAATACAGGGCAAGTTCAACATCAGCCTTCACTGACACTCACCAGGAGCAGTAGGTGACATTTTAAGGTAGATCATAACTGTGGGCAAAATCCCAACCTCAGCCTCTCTCTCTGGAATGCCATTGACTCCAGTGGACAGAGGGCAAGAGAGAGTTTGAATCTAATTGTTACTTTGAGAAAACAATTATATTTCAGAGCTCTTAAACAGCAAAGTAGACACTTTTACTCTAGATGCTGGTGTAAACCAGCATCAAGCAGCATTTTAGCTTTCAAAGGCAAGTTACAGCCAATAAAAGTCACTACTAACTGCCACTAACTTGCAGGGAAAACTGCAATTTCCACAGGATTCTATACTCAACTGCTGTTAAGGTGGTATTTTCCTTGGGTGCATTTGCAGCCCATACCATTACGAAACCTCATGTGATAGTGGTTTGAAGCTTAACTCATTGAATTAAACTGTAAAACACAAACTGCCCTGGAACAGGATATCCATTCATATATACGAATCCATCTTAGACAGCTCATGAATGGCTGTCACAGCACAATAAAATCCCTTTGAATAAGAAACAATTAACTTCTAAACAGCACTCCAGCGGAAAGCAACCGTGAAGTCTACATAATAGTAAAGCAAACAAACAGAACCTACTGAGAAGGAGCTTAGGCTATCACAGTGAGCCATGTTCCCTATATTCCTCCCTATCAGCCCTGTGGACCCATGAAAAAGAAAGAAAACATGATTAATGCCTCTCTGCAGTCCACCAGTCACTATGTACCAGATCGTTCTTCTGTGCCTATTGGTTGCTAGCACAGGCTGGAGCCAAAGTCATGGTTATCTCAGCTATACTGTAAGAAAAACAACCATGCCACTGGAAGAAGGAACACTACAGTCTGCACAATCTCTGCTCATCCTCCCCTGGTCCTTCTTCATCCAGAAGATTTCAATAGTAAAAGAACATGCAGTGCAGAAGAGTACTTTATTTGAAGCAAAATGTGTAACGAATATACAGAGTATAGCTCAAGACATACAAAGAGCCCAGGAGTATTACTACCAAAATGAGTCTCCAGGGGGGCATACGGCATTCCGTGGCTCTAAAATCAGTCATACATAGCATGAAGACTCACGTGCTAACCACCAGGAAGTGACTAACTTTTCAAGCTCTTTTCTCGTTAAGAAATGTTTAATGCAATACATTTACAGTTTTTCTGCTAACAAGAGGGAGCTCTCTCCTGGAAGCAGACATTAGCGGTTTCTTTGGCTAAAAGACACATGGCAGCAATTTCCTTCAAGTAGTTCAGAGGGCACAGTGACTCCCATTGACCTACCAGTTCTCCCAGCTTCAGACCTGACTTCTCTAGGGATGCAGAATGGGAGACATAGAGTCAGTATCTATCCAGATCCAGCACAAAGTGTCTCTTCTGAGCTCTCATACCAGCATAGACAACTGGCAACAGGTTTCCTGGTGTAGAGAGACTAAGATAACCAGAGGACTAAGAAAAATCAAAAATGTTTGCTCATAGACCTGTAATCAGTCATTTACGCAATGAGATGGCAATGGAAGAAGTTACTTTTTACTGTACTCCTGTCATGTGTTTTGGGCAAGCTTATTTTAGAAGTCCTGTGAGATTGTTTCAGAAGCGGGCATGACAGGAAGAGTAGCTCTGGCTCCTACCGCCATGCACTCAGCCTGGGCACGTCAGTGGTGTCAGAAACACCCAAGGGCTGCTGACACCCTGGTACCTGCACATACATCCATGTCCATTGCAACACCCAGCAGTGCTTTCCTTTGGGGAAAGAAAAAAGTACTCAGGTGAACATACTCAAGCCAGCAGAGAGGAAACAGAACATTGCAAGGCTGGTACTTTCCAAGTGACCACTGCTGGTTACTGGTGACTTTGGACCATCCCAAACCACCACATACTTTCAAATGGAGTCATCTTATTCTCATATGCAAGGCAACAGGTTAACAAGGCCTGTATGAGGAACAGTGATGGGACTTCTTCAGAAACAGCCCTTAGAAAAAAACATGCTTTTCACTCATTCTTTACTTTAGCACTCTTATTCTGAGTGCTAAACCCCTCTGTATCGCAAGTGTCAGTAACTGCAAAGCAAACACCTCATGTAATCATGCCCTATGGCTCTGATTCCTCCATCAATGTCAAAGTACTTTACAAAGGAAAAGAAATATTGCTATTCCTACTTCAAGTGGATGGTTCCTATTTCACAGATGTAGTTACCATCCCCTCAGACAGCAGTAATGCTGCCTCGGTGCAGCTCTAGCTATAAAGAGATCTAGCCCAGTGGTGCGTTTGGACCAACACGCACAAGAGAGACAAACACATGGCTTGCAGCATTTTATTTCAAAGCCTGTATCTCTAGAGGACATATGAAGATTAGAGAAGATCTTTCTCACAGACACACAAGCCCAAACACCTGTATGTTCTTTGGGGTTTATTATATAGAATGATTTTTCTTTCCATTCTGTTTTCCCAGCACATCTTCCTGACAACTGGAAATGGTTAGAAACCAGCAGGAGAATGGGGGTGGGAGGGAAGCAGGGGAAAAAGAGAATATTTACATGCTGCTTTCAATATTTTCCAGATTTGAGGTTTTAGGGTGGGGGAGGGGAAGGAGGGGCCTGTTTTTCTAAAAAGCATGGGAATTCAAAAGTCAAAATCTTTAGATTTCCAAATGCCAAAATCCAATGGCATTAAGTCAAACCAGATGTTTCATTTCGCATTTTCAAAATGGATCTCAGTTTGAACATTGTCATTTCATAACACAACATTCTGCTTTAAAAAGTGCTGTACATTTTCCTTTTACTTGAGTCTTTTGGAAAGAGGTTTCCCCTGGGAATTTTCAACAGGAACAAAGAAAGGGTGTTCTGACCTCCTCTACCTCCAAGCTTGATTTGAATCTGCCAAGAAAACAGCTCGCTTCATGGTCTTTTTATGCAGTGCTCAGAAAAAGATGACCAAAGGTGTTAGAATATTCCTTGTTGGACATTATATGACATAATGAATTATGGCCATTGCAGACACTACCTTTTACCACTTAGAATTTATAGGGGAACAGTATGATAGAAAACTGAAAAGAGGCAAGTACATTTTTCATTTGGTGATGCAGAAATGGTGTATTTCTTACAATTGGATAGCTCTGGGGTGTCTTTCTTTTGTCTTCTTTTTCCTGACAAGTTTGTTAGAATGCTTAATAGACTTTTTTATGATCAGTGCTTGACATTTAGTGGCAAGTGTTTGAAAAATGGAATTATACTCGCTTGAAAAAACCTTTGAGCAGCCCATGCAAACATACATATTGAGTGGATGCATATGTACATGCCTCTGTATTTTCATTTTAATCTATTTTAATCCAGAATGCCTTCAATACAAAGGGGGAAAAAGGCTTCTAAAGACTGATTTTCCTTGGCTTAACTGTTTGGAGCATGGAGAACGCTGCTTTGTGAATTATACAGTTGACATATTTGCAAAGAAATGCCAAATCTCATGACTTCTGAAACTAATCACCCTCTGCAATCCAATTCCCATGTAGAGATTCCTGCACTACGTTTGCAGTAACATTTATGCAGATGTGCCCACTGGGGTGAGACTGAAGTTAGAGGGATTTCATGGTACAACAGGTACGAATGATTGGAGAGGAAGAAAAAGGCAGTTGCAAAAGTCAGAGTTAACAGTGTGGATCCTGTGTGGGGCGAAGGAAAGCAGGGAACACAGCAAGGATTCAAGATAAGAAACACTAGGATTGCTTTGCAAAAAGCAGAAATAGCTCTTGTGTGCTGTTTGTGTCTTTTGCAAAGTCTAAATAGCACACTGGAGCCCAGGGTCAGGTTGTTTAAAACACAAAGGATGTAGGTAAGACAGCTTGAGTGCAGAGGGGAAAAGTGTGTTATCTGGCATCTACCTACCTCCCACTGCAAATCAGGAGGTGAGCAACCCATTGTGACTGTAAAAAGTCAGCCCCCACCTCCACATGCAGACAATCTGTGTGTGAGCAAGCAATGTTTCCTCATTACAGTGTTTTTTCAAAGTGCCTCAAACAGTGATAATGTAGGAGAGCTCTTGGGCAGAGAGAAAGAGCAGCAGCAGCTCTGTGGTACAGCAGGACATCACTTTATTCACTATGAAATCCGCACCCTCAGCTGTCCCTTTATAGTGCAAGAAACTACATCCTTTACGTTGAGTTCCTTCATAGCTGGGTGATTCCACAGGCCAGGAGAAAGCTCTCTGAAAGAGTGGGTTTTGCTCCCTTCGCCTCGGCCTCACCCACACATCATCCCCAGTGCCGGGGCTTTTATTCTTATTTGAATTACCAAGACTGAGACTTCAAAGTCTCGTGGGTTCATTTATGCAGAAGAGCATTTCCTGGGGATGATGAGGTGGCTCTGGGAGTGCCTGAGCTCTAAAACCCAGCTCCTCCGGGGAGCCCACGCTTACCTGTGGGCCCCAGAGGAGCAGCGATGTGTGAAGGAGAGGGATGCAGCGTGTGCGTGAGCTGCCAGTGCTGCAGGTTGGCTCCATCCCTGACCCATCACAGAATGACATTCTGTTTGCAAGTAAATGTATTAGTACTGTCCCTGTACTCCTGATGTGCCCTGTCCCTGATTCAGCTTGCTGCCTACAGGGTGAGTAAATCCCAGTTTATGATGGGAATGTGCAGCTAACATGTGCAAAGTTGCTTCTAGTCTGAGACGGGGCAAAGCACTTCTGTGCTTAGGAAAGGGTTGGAGCAGAACAGCATCTGTGGCACCAAAAGCTCTCTCCTTTTGTTTCCATTGGGATATTTTCTGTTATCACGTAATTTTAAGAGCAATCAAACCCAAATGATTCCAAGCAGCAGGCAAATAAAGTTAAGGAAAAGGTTAATATAAGGTACACAGAAAGATACAGATCCCACAGAAGAGTTTTCAGTGTTAGCAGACAAGAGTGTAAGATGTCTCCACCCATGGCAGGGGGTTGGATCTCTATGATCTTAAGGTCCTTTCCAACCCAAACCAGTTTGTGATTCTATGATTCTAAGAAGGACGAGACAGTGAGACCATAAGGACAGCACAGATCTTGCTCAGCATCGCAGAAGGTGCTGCTGAGAGCCAAACAGCTTTCTGAAGTCAGACTTGAATCTCACTCCTTTTCTCTAGCTATGAACCCATGTGTCACGGTTCCATCTGCTGCTCTTCAGTGGCTCAGGAGTGAGTCTTCAGTTCACACATAGCAATTCTCCAAATTAATTTTATTGTTTGGCTCAAACATCCCCCTCCTTGTGTGCTAGGATAGGTCGGCATTTCTGATTCATTAACACAGTATGTTCACATGACTCTGTGTTTCAGCACCAGAGTCTAATTTCAGTGCTTACTAACATTGGCAGAACACTATTTACACTTCTCAAGTACAAAATCGTTGTTACCCAAAATGGTTGCTGTTTCCCTCAGAATCAGCACTTGGAGTTCTTTTTTTCTCTCTCTGCTGGTCCTGCTTGCATTCCCCTTACTTTTCAAACCCATCCTATTTGGGGGTCAGTTTCTTCTTGCAAGCAACAAGTGACTGGATGAGAGGAAATGGCCTCATGATGCCCCAGGGGAGGTTTAGATGGAGATGAGGAACAATTCCTTCCCCAGAGGGTGCTCAGGCATTGGAACAGGCTGCCCAGGGCAGGGCTGGAGTCACCGTCCCTGCAAGTGTTCACACCCCGTGTAGCCGAGGCCCTCAGTGCCATGGGTTAGTGGTGGCCTTGGCAGTGCTGGGGAATGGTTGGACTTGATGAGCTTAAAGGTCTTTTCCAACCTGGTTGATGCTGTGATTCTGTGACCTGCCACAGCTCCGCTCTCATACAAACTGGATTGACAGTTTTGTGGGTTTTATGACACAGGGCAGGTAGAAGGGTCTGATTGCCTGGCTGATGGTGCAGCTTCCCCAGAGCTCTGGCTCGGGCTATGAGCTGTTTCAGAGCTAGATGACATTATTACACATGATTAGTTGCCCAAAATCAAGCAGGTTATGTCACCACGGTCTCAAGAAATGATTACTTCTCGACAGTCCCTTTGTCTTGCCATCAGTCTCTGTTTTACTGTAACTGGGTGATTGAAGTATTTCTTGCAGCATTTCATCCTTACTCAGAGCTGAACAAGTGCAGCCAGTGATTAATAACACATTCATTGTGGATCTTGGATACCTGGTGATCTGTATCATGGCTCTCAGTTCCCAACATCTGCTATATGCAGAAAACACAGCGAAGAATGGGGCCTTTGTAATGTTTCTCTGAAGGTTTTTCAGCATGTTTGCTTGCAGTATGCTTACAGCAATCATGTACATTATCCCTGTGCTGGTGGAACTTGTGAGCCCTGAGCTGTCTTGGCACCTGCATGCAGACATTGTATAAATACATATATAGGAGATTTTTAGGCTGCTCAGGAGTGGACAAGCTATTGCTTCCTGGCAATATCTTAGCAAGCAAATTTATTGGCACAAATGCTCATTAGTTAAAACAAGTCTGAAGTGGCTCTTATGGTTTGAATTGTATCATGTAAAATATTAGTAGAAGCCCAATTCCCTGAGGTATAGACATCTGATCAAGGAATGTGCTGGAACAGTCTCATCCAACAAACACACGCTCAGCTTCATGTTCTTGAATGATATTAAATGATTGCAGAGAACTGATATGTTGTAGCACCACTCCCCATCCTAAAATTCCTTGTGCTCCCACTACAACTGGGCTTTCCATCAGCCAATTCCCCAACAGGAGAAAACCTCCCCCTCCCCCAGAACATCTCACAAGGAGAAGGGATGCTGGTGTCTCTGCTGCTGGGGATGTCCAGGGTGGAACTGATGGATTGTAGCCCCAAGGAGCAGCTTCTCTCCATCCCTGCTTGGGAGCGGACAGGCTCAGCCACAGTCTGCTCCACATCTGGTTGGCTGCTCCAGCTTTTGGCACTGAGTCCACATGGATATTTGCAGTCTGTCGAGTGGTTTGATGAACATGTCAATACGATGGTCAAGCACAAGGGTTTCCATTTCACCTCGCATTGCCAAAATATGGTTTTTATTTAAATCAAGGCTATTTTGAAACTCCCTTTCATTCTTCCCTGATGGCTCACAGATTATGGAGGAACATGCTTTCTCCCTGTTGGAAAGGGCTAAATTCAGTGTGAGAACTGTCCCACAACAGGGGAGTCTTCCTCAAGTGAAGATAGTACACAACAAGGAAGGAAAAGATAAATCTGTTTGAATGAACCTTTCTGTACACAAGGGTTAAAATCTGCTCCCTTTCTTCCTTGCTCCTGTTAAATTCCCTGCTGAAGCAAGCTTCTGCAGCAAACCCTTCCCTAGGAATAACTCCTGCTCCCTTTCTACTCCTGAAACATTACAATTGGCTTTATTTCCCCCATATCAGTGTTTAGAATAAGGACTAGCTGAAAGGGGGAAAAGAACGAGTATTACAGGAAGGCTAAAAAGCCTTCAAAAGGGCAAAAGGGGGGGTCAGAGAGACCCAGAGTATCAGCCCAATTAGCCAAACAGTCACTACAGGAGAAATGTCCCAACATCATTTAAGTTCAGACTAACCTCTGTGTGCTTGTATGAATGAGGACATCCAGGAAAGTTAATCCTTATTTGTCTTTAAAGTGGATTGGTAAAACTCAAGCTCCCACATAGATCCTTTTACTCTTCCAAAGGGAACAAGCACTCACAGCCACAGTGCTGTGCTTAACAGCGTCCACAGGGCACTTCAACTCAATTTAATGAATTCATTTTGGAATTCTCTCCTTTAATTCAATTCAAGCTCACTCTCTAAATATATTTGTTGTCAAGCCCAAAATGAAAAGCCCTTCAAACAAAGTTGTCTTTTTCGCTAACCACAAAATGGGAGAAAATGCTGGGACGTTTGTGGTGCTTAAGGGGGAGAAGCCATAAGAGGAGCCAGTACGAGAGAGTGCTTGGCTTTGTTTTGAAATCACATGCCTTTCTATGACATTTCATATCACCTTTCTATTCCTGCTTCAGGTTCCTAAGGAAGAATTCTAGATGCAATTAATGGTGCACTTATGGTACTGTTGTTTCTGGTCTAACCCCCCTCCCTCCAGTACTTCCAGGATGCAGGAATACACTGGTGCACAGCAGCCTTCCAAAGTCTTAGTAAAAGGCAGATGCTGAGTGGAAATCTTCACTTTCTTGAATTGCTGGTTATTATCTGAGATACTTTGGGCAGGAAAGATACAGTTTTCCAAGGTGAAATTAGACATTATCTAATGCAACAAAGCACTTCAGCACCGAGCTTAAGAGCTCTGCTGGATCTTTAAGCCAGACGGCTCTACAGCACCTTGGTTATCAAGTCCCATGTGAAAGCTACTTGGTGAGGAACAGAAAAACAAAGGGCTTCCAGCCCACTAAGAG
The DNA here is from genome assembly GCF_004027225.2 of Strigops habroptila. Classification (NCBI taxonomy): domain Eukaryota; kingdom Metazoa; phylum Chordata; class Aves; order Psittaciformes; family Psittacidae; genus Strigops; species Strigops habroptila. Next base: position 43,571,003 of record NC_046359.1, read on the forward strand.
TTAAAAGCACAGCTGCAGCATTCCAGTAATAACATCCAGGAAACATCAGTTCCCATAAGATCCCATTGACCACAAAAAGCCCTCAAGCTTAAACACAGAGAAAAATTGATTCCTGCTACTTTTTGAAAAAGCCCTGTCTAGCGACAACAGGTTTATGAAGTAGATTTGTAGCCACAGTTATGGCATCTGTCAAGTGTATTTCCTCTCTGGAAAGAGAGAAGGATAGCAGAAGACACCATCCTCCAAAGGGCTAAGAAAATAAAACCTTGAGGGATGATTGTTCAAAGCTTTTTCTCTCAAGCCCTCAAGCAGAGGAAAGGTGGGCATCAGCAGTCATCACCTTCCACACTTGTACAAGATCCTGTTCCCAGACCCCACACAACATTAAGCCGGTTTCCAGACTGGTACCAACCCAGCAGCACTGGAACTACGTCTCATTCGACAACCTCAGGTAATACCATAGCAGTTATAGACCAATGATGAAATCCTTTTTCTCTTCCAGGGCTCTGCCTTGAGTTGATTGTGCTCAGCAGGAGGTGAGCACAATGTGTGCTCATGCAGAGCGGCGCAGGGTGGGCTGTGCCTTGGCAGCTGTCTGTGAGATGGGAAACTCTCTCTTCCTGGGTGCGATTGACTGCAGCATCTCACCTTACTAATCCTCTCATGGCACCTTGAAAGAGTTGAGGTTTTTCTGCATGAAGTACTGCAAAAACACATGCAGCTGCCAAGACCAGCCTTAAAAAATGTGTGATCTGAAAACTGTGTGTTTGTTACCTGCTTTTCAGATAGCTCCATTGGTAACCATTACTGCCTTTATGTTAACAGAGCAGAGAGTGTGGTATGTAGAGAGCAGCATGATAAGGCAAGGTCTATAAGTAGAAGCAATAGATTTTATTAGACTGGCTGCTGTTACAGGAAGAAACTCTGGCCTTGTGTGCACTGAATGTCTTCTGAATATCTGGTTTGCTTTTCCCTCTCTCTAAAACATGCCTTTCTTAAGGCATGTAACAGAGGTATGTTAAAGGAACAGCAGGTAAAAATAAGAACACAAAGTTGCTTCCAACATAAATAATACATATTTTCAAATGTTAAGATGTTAAGTAAAATCCTGGATTCGGGCATAGTCCTGCGGCTTTCCCCTGCTCTACCCCCAGATCTTCCCCTGGGGCTCCTGGAGGACTGTGGTGCACAGTGGTCCAGCACGGGTATAAAGTGGCAGGGGCTGTCCTGTGTGCCCCCGCTCGCAGCCTCTTGATCCAGAGGCAGAGCACAACCCTCCTCCTGCTCCCAGGAAAACCACCCCTCGCCCTGTCCCAGCCCTGTGTGACTGTCCCCTCCTTGGCCATGCCATCATTCTCCCGAGGTTCAACTCCTGCAGGGCCCTGCGGGCAGCACTTCACATCCCCATGACACAAGTCAAGAAGGGAATTTTGGTAGGTGGGGATCACGTATCGCAGGAATCACAGAACCATACAATGGTTTGGGTTGGAAAGGACCTTTAAGATCATCCAGTTCCAACCCCTTGCCAGGGGCAGGGACACCTTCCACTGGAGCCGGTTGCTCCAAGCCCCTGTGTCCAACCTGGCCTTGAGCACTGCCAGGGATGGCTCAGTCCCAGCTCAGCTCCCAGTGAGGGATGCAGCTCACGGCACATCTCACAGGGAGCTGGCAGCCGCCTCCAGCACACTGTGCAGTGCTCTACCTATGCCTTTAATAGCCCTCACCCTCTCTTAAATACCTCCTTGATTTAAACACCAGGCTCGTGTTGCAACCACCTCCCAAGGCCCTTCAGGTGCTGTTTTCTGAATGCTGAACCTTCACAAACGAAGCCTGTCACGGCTTGCATGCATCTTTCTCACTGCACTTCTCATCCCGAGCTCTGGCCATACAGACAATTTAGCTTGCATAATGTTATCAGAAGCTCACGCAGTCTGTAATTTTCCCAAGGTCCCAGCTCTTGGCACACAGCAAGGTTTTGGCTTTCTGTTTTATTAAGTACAGTTCTGGCCCTTATGGAAGTAGGAGGTTTGAAAATGAAGTGCTGTCAGTCCAGAAAATAAAAGGCAACCAAAACCAAAATCCATAGTTATTATGTGAAAAAATACATGATGTCAGACTGTCTCCAGATTTCTGAAGTCTTGGGGTTGGCAATACAAGACCTGCCTCTAATTCCTTGAGTCTGGAGAGAGATGTGTCCGCATTGCAAAAGCAGAGCAACAGAGATTTCATTCTTACCCTGTTATCACCCGTCATCACTCTGCCAGGCACGACACACACGCCATTGCAAGCAGTCTGGACCACATCCTTATTTAGGGAATAATCTCAGCTCCCTTGTGCTTTTGCTGGGTGCCTGCTCATGCCATGCAGTATATTAACACAACAGCTGACAGAATTAATCAGCAGTAATAAAAGCACTTGCACGACTTGACCCGTATAATCTGGTTGAGGACATCTCTCTCTTGCTCTTTCACTCACCCTCTGCTTTTACGTCTAGCTCATTTTTACCCATCATCTGCAGAGCAATGGGTACACACCGCAGTGCTGATGTGGTTGCTGAGCTACACAGCTTTGCCGTTCCTAATGGATGACATGATTTCATGAAGTAGTAAGTAAACATTTGGAGCTGTAAAAGCCAAAAGCATTACCTGTAGAACAGGAAGACTCCAAGCCAAACTTCTCTGGAGTTGGAGGAGGTACTCTAGGGAAGTTCCCAAGCTCCTCCCCAGGAACTGCTACTGGCCACTGTCTGTGGGAGGATAGAGAGTGAGGCTACACAATCTTTCTCTATCCCTTGTCTTCTCTTCTTATCAACAGATGCAACATATAGGAAAGTTCTACAGGTATTTTAATTCACTTTAAATTCCCGAAGTGACCTCCATATGCAGTCACACAATGGCTCATAACAGTGCTACTGGCCTGTCATGTTTTCTTCCCTGAAGCCATTTCTTGGTGATTCTGCTGAGTCTGCTGAGCCTGGATCCACAGGAAAGCTCCAACACTACCTGAGACCAACAGAGAAACTGAGGGGGGTCTTGAACAAACATATTCAGAATGCATAGAATCATGGAATGATTTGGGTTGAAAAGGAGCTTAAAATCATCCAGTTCCAACCCTCTGCCACGGGCAGGGACACAGCACCTAGACCATGTTGCCCAAGGCTCTGTCCAACCTGGCCTTGAACACTGCCGGGGATGGGGCAGCCACAGCTTCTCTGGGCACCCTGTGCCAGCGCCTCAGCACCCTCACAGGGAAGAGTTTCTGCCTTAGATCTAACCTGAACTTCCCCTGTTTCAGTTTGAACCCATCACCCCTTGTCCTATTGCTGCAGTCCCTGATGAAGAGTCCCTCTCCAGCATCCTTGTAGCCCCCTTCAGACACTGGAAGCTGCTCTGAGGTCTCCACGCAGCTTCTCTTCTCCAGGCTGAACAGCCCCGATGTTCTCATCCTGAAGCATCACTTCCTTCAGTTCAATGTGGAAAAAACTAGCCAACAAGAAATCGGCTGGGAGACTCAGCCATTTACATCTAGGACATGGAAGAGGATGAGCCTACTCTTCATATGGTGGAAAGCAGAAAGTGGCCAGCAAGCCATGACCATGAAAGGGAGAAGAACTGGGTAAAATTCACCATAGCTAGGAGACTCAAGCAGCATCAGGAGCACAGAGAATGCAGAAAACAGCCTCAACATTTTAAACATAGCAAGTGGAATTAAAAAGGAAGTTTCTGATAAAGCTGCATCGGAAATGCATTTCATTGTGAAAAATGGAAAAGGGAAGCAAAACCAGAAATGAAGGCCAACACAGATCAGAACAGTGAAAAGACATCTTTAAAAGATTAGGAGTGAAAGGACCAAGTACTTCAGTGCGTGTATTGGAACAAATGGTCAGCTCTGAGAGAATGGCCAGATTTTCAACAGTACTAAACAAACAGGAATGCTATAAGTGGGAAGGCTTGGACAGTTTCTACTCAAGAATTTTACAAGAACTGGCTGAGGTCTTTTCTGAACAACCTCCTTGGGGCATTTTTGGTTGTGGGTTTTTGGTTTTCTTCTGTGGCTCTTGGAATGTAGGGGAAAACCTTGGACTAGAGCTGAAAATCATGTAGGATTGTGCCAATATTTGGAACAGGTAACATGTAAACTCTTACACAGGTGCTTGCATCTGAATCTTGAAGGATATACCCGTATGTCTCTCATCTGTCTTAAAGACTATATCTATACTGCACAGTGCAGCTCTTTGCTGAGATAGTATCTTGGTTTCAGGAACAATATAGCTGTATCACTGCAGCCTCTGCCCTATTTTAATTTGCCTGGGCATACCACTGTGCTGATGCAGCTAAACTGTTTCCAGTTCTGGAGCTGGTTCAGTTGGAGTTATGTCAGGTATTGTAGCATAGTTTGGTATTGCACCATAAAGACAGAAAGGCCAGACTCCATATGTCTGGCCGTGTAGTATATTGCTCAACGGAGGGGTCATATTTGTACCAGTAAAGAGAACTTCCTATTGGAAGAATAGGCAACAATGCAACATAAATCTCACCAGCTATCCTTCCAACAGGGTAATTTGTACTTGTCTCCAGCAATCACTCACGTAGAGTGTTACAAACAATGATATATGAGCATTCATGTGAAATATGGTTCAGATGTTGCCACCATATCATGAACTGCTTTGCACGAGACTCCTTAGTGCAGATGAGGTCAACAAGAAGGTGCCAGCCATGAAGATTTATGCACACAAAACCAAAACCAAAACCAAACCAAAAAGCTGAGAAAAAACCTCTCAATCTGAAGGGGAAAGACAAATACCGAACACATGAATCACGTATTCTAGGGCATGTTTTGTTCAAGGACACAGAATGAGATTCCTCATCTGGGTAACATTTGGGGTTTCTGTTTTGGAGTTGGGGTTTTTTTGTAAACAATTTCTTTTGGAGTCTTACGGGACTTCTACAGTAACTGCCCTGGAAGCTATTATCCTAATTGCACAGCTGATTTGTGCAACCCACAAGCTCATACTTGGACTTGGCTTTCCCTGCTGCCAGCTTTGCTTTTTCCCCATCAGATTTTCTTCCCTGTTTAGTGCCACACTCCTCATCTTTCTCTTTTCCTCCCTGCTGTGAAAACATGTTTGTTTTCTGCTCTCTCTAAAGGAGGAGGAGATGTGGGATCCTGCAGAGCCATCCATGGGCTTGTACAGAGGAAAACAGTGGCTGCAGCAGCCCCTTGCAGGGTCTGTATTCATGCAAGTTACTTCCAGCCAAGCCCTGCTGGCTGAGGAGCATCACCAGGTATTCCTGGAGGAGTGAATATGTGGCTATCCTGCTCCTCGATGCCAGCACTTCCTGCTCTCACGTATTCTTTATGATACCCCAACTCAAACATATTTAATTGCTTTCATCATCAAAATGACAAGCCCATAGGATTCATGGGAGCATGGACTAGAGATAAACCCACTTGGCCCTCCCTTCTATCCTCCAAAACGTAACAGATGTTACAGACTCCCACCAATATCTGCCCTCCCCTCAACACTCACAAGCTTTCAGCCCTAGTAACAAAACATACCTTTGACATCCCAGAATGAAGAGCAAAGCCATAGGAAGAAAGAATGAGAAAGAAAAAACATTGTCTGTATCTATGGCTCCTTGAAGGAAAGGGCAAGAGGGATGTAAAGGACTAAGGGAAGCCCAAGACTATTTCATGCTGGCAGGAAGGCTTTCCTTCCCAAGCTAACACCCAATCTGCTTCACTGTGAGATTAAGGAAGAAAGAAATACAGTCTTCATGATTAGTTCCAGAATCTGTGGGGAGGTGCTGAGCTCTCCTCTCATAGAAGGGCTTTTGTGTGGATGTGGATGCTTTTTAAAGTCTTTGGCAATCTCCCATCACTACAAGAGATTCGCTGCAAACATATGCATTGGATTAGTAGATTATATTGTCCTTTACCTTCCCTCATCATGTCAGCAGTATCAAGTTCTGGAATTAATTTGATGTCCTCTATCTTCATTCTAATAGTAATAAACCAATCCTTCACAGCTGCTCAGGTCATATTTTGAGTGTAATATTTCTAACTCTTACCATTTGAAGGTTTGCTTTGTTGTTTGGTTTGGTTTAGTTTGGGGTGGATTTTTTAGCTCTGGTTTCTAGAGTCCTGTAGATTTCATTTCAAAACTAATTTGCCCCCAGGATCGGAGAGAAAAGTTGAAATTGAAAACTTCCAACAGCCCAAAGCAAATGAAAAAGAATTGCACAACTGCTACTTCTCTATCTCATGATTTTTAGACCAATTTAGTAAAGTTTGTGATCTGCCTTTTGACTTTTGAATGCGTAGGGCTGGTGTCTCTGCTTCAGCGCCTATTGTGCAGAGGAGACATGCTGTTCACATGCTGAAATGAGGGCACCTCTTAGGGAAGAAACCTTTCCTCAGGAAGTAACTCTGCCATCGAGTTCAGGATGCCGCCCTTGTCCCATAAAGAAAGGATCAAACACTGGGCAACAGTAGCTCCAGCTGAAGGAAAGCAGATGTTCTCTTTGAGGCCCTCAGTGCCATGGGTCAGTGGTGGCCTTGGCAGTGCTGCGGAACGGTTGGACTTGATGAGCTTAAAGGTCTTTTCCAGCCTGGTTGATTCTATGATTCTGTGATTTTCCATCAGTAATTAAAGGTGGATTTTTGTTTATTAATTTTCTGCCTGTGCTTCTCATGCTTGCTCAGGAATTACCCCGCGGCCTTTGCTCAGGGCGAACAGGAGTGTTCCCTTATCAGACAAGGATAGCCCATGTCTTCAGTGCAGATCGTACCCTCACTGCATCAACAATACCTTACTCCTGATTTAAAGCTTTATGAAGCAGGAGTGAATCAGGGAATGAGGTTTATGACATCCTATCTTTATCCTGATGTTGTTTTTGACAAGTGAGGTCTTGTTACCACTCTGTAGGCACAAACCAGGGTCCGTCAGCACAAACTGCTCATTTATCTGTCCCGAGGACACCCACGTACTGCCAAGCCTCAGCTCTAAGCCAGTTCCCAATACACACACTGTACTATGCAGCCCAGTACATATGTATAGTTGAAGCAAAATGAGTCTTTTCCTGCATTCTCTGCACGTATTGTGTATCTCTGTTTCATACAGCTAGGGTAGAAGTTATTCCAAAAACGAAGGTGCTAAAAATATCCAGGCTTCAGAACTGAAATAGCATCCACATGATGCAGCTTTTTTTACCTCTAGGTGTATGTCCTTCTTATCAAGAAATGTTAACGAGACTCTGTGCACAACCACACTACAAATAAGACAGGAGAAATACATCTCTTTTATAATACTGTATTTTTTGACAGCATAAACAGAGACTTCTGGCTAATAATCATTGGAAGACACGGCACAATGCTACCCCAGTGCTCACATCTGTACAAAGCGCTGAACCCAAAGGAATCCAGAAGACTCTTCCTCTCTTCTTTACTTTCCTAAATTAAATAAACAGCATGCCCCTTCTGGAAAATGCACACCACGTTTCCAGCACTTAGTCATAATGAAAACCAGAAGGCCACAGTCTGACTGCTCTGGAGCGTGTGTGTGCTGTGGAGAAAAGGAATAAGGACCATTTCCTCTGTTTGTGCATCTCTTGTGAGGGAGCTGAAGTCTCTGCAAAATGGTGGGGTTGAGCAGCGGGTCGACATCCTGAGGTCCAGCCCTAAGACCTGCAGCTGATGCTTCAGCTCTGATTGATATCAGAGCCAGAGGGAAGAAAAAACAGGGGAAAATACCAGCTTTCATGCATCAGCAAAATCTGATTTTAAAAGCTTCGGGCTGGAGGAGTGGGAAGTGTTGCTCTCATCTCAGCGGTGTATTGAACCAGGGTCCTCTGGTGCACATTTTGGCCCAAGAGCCGAGGGTTCCAGAGGCAATGGGCATGATGGAGACAGCACTTGCCATAGCCAAGGCGCATGGGAGCACCCAGGGGAGTGCAGGCAGGAGGGAGCCTCAGGATGCCATGGGCTTCCCCACCAACCTCCTGTTTCTCCAGGCTGGGCTCAAACCACGACAGGTCCCCCTGATGCCACCACCACCTCCACAGGCAGCAATGGGAATGGGGACCTCCTGCCCACAGGAAGAAAAGGTGAGGAAGTGGCATTTATGGTCCACAGAGGTCTTTTTAAATAACTTTTCAACTGGATATGAATATAACAAACTCTTAGCTAATACATCTAAGAGTCAGCTGAAGGCACTGGAGACAGCCAAATGCTTTTCTCTCTCTGTCAATACATATGATTTCCCTCCATCTGTGCACGGCACTGCTGGATAAGAACAGCCACAAACTGTACTGACATGTCCTTTCCAAACAGTAATCAAATTTGCTTAATTTCTATTCACATCCTTTTTGGCTCCTCTTTGTGAAAACATCCTGCTGAAAACATCTTCTTTTGGAGACTGCCTGTCTTGAAAGAGCAAATGTTGCAGAAACTCATAACAGGACTAACGTGGGGGTTTGCCACTGCACATCTGCAGGGACAAAGGCGTAGGCTGAGACAGAACACTGCTGAAAAGGTACCACCAGGAGCTGGTACTCGGGTGTCTCACTTTCACTGGGGGTCTGTGACGCAGAAGTCGACCTCCTGCACCTGCAGTGAACTCTAAACTGCGGGGTGACTGCATGGGAAAGGAAGAGGCTGAGCTGAACATCAGTAACTAACTCCATTGCCTCTCAGGGAGATTAACAGTCCTTTCAGGCTCCCAGCAACACTGTTAAAGACTGGCCAGAGAGGTGGTTTGTGTCGAAGGAAGGATTTGTTACCTCCTCAGCATAACACTAAAGAGGGGACAGCACTAAATTACATCTGCAATATGCCTGAGGAACAGTTAGGAGACATGGAAAGTCAGAGGTAAGGTGCTGTTGAGAAGCAGAGCACAGGGAAAGGAAAACCCTCTGTCTTGCTAAACACATTGCACTACTCTCTGAGTGTCTGCAGGAGAGAACACTGAATTCTCCAAGAAACAAATGACAGGACAAGAGGAAATGGCCTCAAGCTGCACCAGGGCAGGTTTAGATGGAGCTGAGGAACAATTCCTTCCCCAGAGGGTGCTCAGGCATTGGAACAGGCTGCCCAGGGCAGGGCTGGAGTCACCGTCCCTGCAAGTGTTGACACACCGTGTAGCCGAGGCCTCAGTGCCATGGGTTAGTGGTGGCCTTGGCAGCGCTGGGGAATGGTTGGACTGGATGAGCTTAAAGGTCTTTTCCAACCTGGTTGATTCCGTGATTCTATGACTCTATGGAAGCAGGCAGGACTGCGATTTATTTCCTAGGAAGCTCATCAAACCCAAACATTAGGGTTTAAAACCATCATAATGGGACAATTTAAAAAGCCACTGAAATAAAAAATAATTCCAAGAATTGTACTCAGTGAAGCATGGAACAGAAATGAATGGTGTAAGAGGTGCATCCAGATCAGAACTCCAGATCACACTGTTTGAATAAGAGCTGTGGTTATTTTGCTAGCACAGAAATAGTTCTTGCAAAATATGTTCCTCATAGATAATTAGAACAATCCAGGCATTCACAGCCTATGAGGAAAATGGGAACTACATTCTAAGTACAAATAAACACATAGCTCTGGTTTGACACTATGTGCTGGTGCAATATGCTCACATTTGCACGCACCAGAGCTGGATCCAGGTTCCGGTGGGTTTTAATGCTACTTGATGTTAACTGGCATGGCAGATTCAACTGTGTTGCCATCTATTTGCCCATTTGGTGCAATCACAAGGGATCTATTATTGTAGAGCCGCAGTTCCTGCAGTGGATTAGGAATAAAGATCAGGTTGCCGTCACGGTGGACAGCAGGGAATTCCCCTGTTGCAGGGAATCCATTGTTGTGATTAAGGCATTACAATGGCAAATAAGAAAGAGAGATTTTGATCTAACCATTATCTCCTCAGCTTTTTCTGCCAGGTAACATTATCTCTTTGTCTCTTTATAACTGGATAGCACTGTTTTCATCATAGGTAGACCTGTCTTAAGATGAGATTAAGGATAACAGCTATATTTAGGAGGATTTGGAAGACGTCTATATTTAAAAGGAAATCTTGGGAATAGGAGCCTTAGGATATAAGATATGGCCAAGCAAAAAGCTGTTATTACATATAGACAGAGGATTCTTGTAGTGAAAATTGCTGATGGAGATTTCATACTTAATGGCTTCACTACAAAGGGAGGATATGGTGCAGTAATGGAGCATGGGAATTTATAGAGCACCAATTATCCAGCACTAGCTTCCTGCCTGGACACCCCTAATGCATAATGGATGTGAGGTACCTTATTCCATTTTTAAAGTAAAATACATACACACAAGGCTTTGTCTTCTGTGACAAAGTGATAGGGGGAGAGAAGAGGCAGTTTGCAGAGACATGCCAGGTACTGAACTGTTACCTCACCCTACATCCTAGATGACAGTAAGATACATGGAGTGTTCACAGCAGGTTCTGAGGAGGTTCAGCATGACACCATGTACCTGTGCTTGACCTCTCTTACAGTGTCCAGCAGCAGATGCACAGTGCTGTAGCTCCACTTAATGAGACAGGTACTGTGCAATAAATAGGACAGTACTTCATCTCCAGTGTCAGAAAGGCATCTCTTTACTGTGTGCTTCATTTCTCTTGCATAGCTTTTGTGGTGGCAAAGCACTGAAGATATACTGGAAGGATGAAAGAAGGAAGGTTGGCCATCAGTAGATACTGTGCTAGCCTGTTCCTGTCTTCAAAAAGAAAGAAGACAGCAAACCCAACTGATGGCTTTTCTTCACTGATTCTTGACAGTGTTACAACAATCCCACTAGCACTAGTTGCCTTGTTGTAGAAACCATCCTTGGTGCAGTGAAGAGAAAGGACCTGGGTCATGTGATTTAGTAGGAACACAAAGCTCTAGGGTATGAAAGAGGATGGTTTTTCTGGAGAGTTGTAAAACTTCAGAAGTCCTTAATTCAATGCAGAATTAGCCCAGCAATAGCTTTCAGCACAGTCATACATGTGCCTTCTTTATGCAACTTCTTGCTCTAATCCAACACTATTCCAAATAAAAAATTGCCCCATTAAAGCCAAACTGTGCATGGTTTAAAAATATATCTTGGATTTTTGATAGTGCTCAGTGAGGAATGAATTCCTCTTTGGAAAGAAGATAGGAAAAACGGATTTGATAGCCAACACAAGAAGAGGAGAACTCTTCCTCCCACAGTAATACCACCAAAGGGACTGGAAGGGGAGGAAGGGAAGGAAGGGAGGAAGGAAGGGAGGAGGGGAGGTAGGGAGGTACAGAGGAAGGTAGGGAGGAAGGTATGAAGGAAAGAAGGAAGGAAGAGAGGGAGGGAGGGAAGGAGGGAGGAAGGAAGGAAGGAAGGAAGGAAGGAAGGAAGGAAGGAAGGAAGGAAGGAAGGAAGGAAGGAAGGAAGGAAGGAAGGAAGGAAGGAAGGAAGGAAGGAAGGAAGGAAGGAAGGAAGGAAGGAAGGAAGGAAGGAAGGAAGGAAGGAAGGAAGGAAGGAAGGAAGGAAGGAAGGAAGGAAGGAAGGAAGGAAAGAAGGAAGGAAGGAAGGAAGGAAGGAAGGAAGGAAGGAAGGAAGGAAGGAAGGAAGGAAGGAAGGAAGGAAGGAAGGAAGGAAGGAAGGAAGGAAGGAAGGAAGGAAGGAAGGAAGGAAGGAAGGAAGGAAGGAAGGAAGGAAGGGAAGGAGGGAGGAAGGGAAGGAAGGAAGGAAGGAAGGAGGAAGGAAGGAAGGAAGGAAGGAAGGAAGGAAGGAAGGAAGGAAGGAAGGAAGGAAGGAAGGAAGGAAAGGAAGGAAGGAAGGAAGGAAGGAAGGAAGGAAGGAAGGAAGGAAGGAAGGAAGGAAGGAAGGAAGGAAGGAAGGAAGGAAGGAAGGAAGAGATTAGAAACTTCAAGGTTCCCATGGTATCATTGTAATCCTGTACTACATACCCCACTGACTACATGTAGAGCTGTAATGACAAACAGGAGTTTGGAAGTTTGAAGAAAGTGAAGGAAATTTTCTACCAAGTCATCTGCAAACAGGGAAAGGGCACAGGCTCAGTCATGGTGCTTTTCCAGCACAGGCCAATACCCACAGCACTAAACGAAGCAGACACACATTAGGAGGTGGATTTTACACAATCTTTTCCCGGTATTCTTTCGCATGCTCACAACAATCAGTGCTGAACTGTGAAACTCCATCTGTGGTCACCAGCCCCAGCCCCAGATCATCCTGACAACCTATGGTCACCTTGGCATTGCCCTGGCACAGTCAGGAAAAGAGCAACCTAAAAACAGAGCTGATTTTAACCAGTGAAAGGACAAAATGAATCACTGAGACATGCAGTGTTGTGGGAAGCAGTTCTTAAGCATTTGTCTCTTCTGTAGGCAAGAGAATGGAGCTGTACAGACTTTGAAATCTCTTTTAGACAATAATGGGGAAACATTAGTTATTGCATGCATGAAAATCCAATTACAGAAATTGAATTGAACTGAGTCCTGGCGGAAGGTTATCTCTGCAATCACCGGCAGTAGCCATTAAATAACATTGAAGTTTGGTCATTGAATTCAAAGAAATAAGGATTTGATCCTTAATTCTATTTTCCAAGTGAAATTATAGGGACTCATGCCAAGTGTTTGGAAGCTAACAACAAAAGAATGTCAGTGGATTTAGTGGGAGTAGGAAGTAAATTAACAATGTACGAAGGAGCTACTGAAAATAGATGAGAATATTACCCAAATCTTCTAAAATGCCATCTTCAGACCCTGTGCAGTGTATTGGTTATTCAGGCATATATCAGGAAGTGTGGGTGAAACAAAAGGAGTGTTTTACAGTCTGAGCCCAGTGCTTTTGTAGTAAGTGAAACTTTGTCTCTCATTTCTTTTGGAAGCAGTTCTAGCCCTTTCCAGAGCAGCAAAGCAGAGCAGATCGTGCCACAGTATTGCTAAGGCAGGTTTTTAAACGGGAGTGATTTCTGTGTGCCTAGTGTCTGCCAGGCACATCCCTTGTTCCTTGTGTATGGAGTTTATCATAGAATCTCCTTATCTTGGGAACGATTATTGATAAATAATATTAAGCCACATTTCATTCGACACTCAACTGATAGTTTTAATTGCTTCAAAAGAGGTTGGAAAAGCACATTCATGGGTGGAGGGTGCGGTACCAGGTTTGGTATCTTTGCTTTGTTTGCTCTTACCATGAGAATTTGTCCTTCTTTTCAAAGAGGTGATGAAGAGCTGCGTGTATTTATCTCCAGAAAGATCCAAACTCAAGGGCTGCACTCAACAGCCAGCCTGTGGGCCTTTCTCACACTGGATGTGCCAGACACACCCAGAGCCCCTTGGGCAAGGCAATCTGCTGGGATGGTGTCCGTATCAACTACAGCCAATTCCTCCTCATAAGGCAATGCTGGTGTGGTGCAAGTGATAAATAACAGGTGGTTAGTGCAAAGGAATCTGAGCATATAACAAAGGCTGGATAGGGTTAAAACGTTGGGGTTTTGCCTGCAGCTGTCCGCAATAAATATGCATAAGTTCATTTTTTGCTTAGTTATGAATTCCTCCACCCGTTTCCCTGCGAGTGCCAGACATTTGTACTCTAATTATTACCAGGTCCTTTCCAAAGTCCATTTAAGCTAGACAAAAGAAGTTGTCACTGATCTCAGGGAACTGGGATCAAGCCATATGGAGCAGTTTCACTGCATATTTATATTACAGGTTCTCAAGTTTGACCTTACAAGAGCAAGGCATAGAGAAAAAAAACACTGATTCTTTTTGGAAGGGACTTACACATTCTGTGCTGTTCTTATTTCCAAGAAGTTTTTAAAAATAAACCCGTGCTCCTGTTAAATTATTCCAACAGGTATCTTTGCAGAACCACAAAGTCAGTGGAGGGTTCAGAGCTGTAGCCCCAGGCAGCAGAGAAGGGGGGCTACAAGGATGCTGGAGAGGGACTCTTCATCAGGGACTGTAGTGACAGGACAAGGGGTGATGGGTTCAAACTGAAACCGGGGAAGTTCAGGTTAGATCTAAGGCAGAAGCTCTTCCCTGGGAGGGTGCTGAGGCGCTGGCACAGGGTGCTCAGGGAAGCTGTGGCTGCCCCATCCCTGGCAGTGTTCAAGGCCAGGTTGGACACAGGGGCTTGGAGCAACCTGCTCTAGTGGAAGGTGTCCCTGCCCGTGGCAGGGGGTTGGAGCTGGGTGAGCTTTAAGGTCTTTTCAAACCCAAACCCGTCTATGATTCTATGGCTCGCACTTGAATTCAGACTTCAGACATTCCCAGTTCAGCTTTCACACTCTCTCCAGAGCTGCTTCATCTGCAGCACATTGCCCATAAAGCACATGAAGCGTGGCTGCCACAGAAATGAGGACATTTCCTCCTTCAGACCACCATGCTGCTCCCCATTGATCCTTCTGATGCTCGTTGCTTTCTACCTGTTCTCTTTGACTCTTATCTTAACAGTTTATGTCTGATGATTTTATCGCTATTGCCTTTGTACCCAAGTAAGGCCACAAGGTATCCTACAGGCACAGCTAATCAGTGGCTTCTCAGCCACAATAACAGCCCACAGAAATAGAAACTAATCAGGAAAATATCTATAATCCATGGATGCTCCAGAAAACTTCACGTACAGGTGCCAAGATTTACCAAATAATGGGCAACAATAAAAAAGGGAATACATAGAGGTAAGTTCCCATAATTCCACAACTCCGTAGATAACCAGATGTACAAAGTATGAAGCGTTATCAGTTTCCAGTGAGTTTCAGGATTCGTTATATAGATCTGGAACTGCATCACGTAATATACTATATATCACTCAATAATACTTTTAATGAGGTAAGCCATCATATCATGCAACTTGGCTGTCTCTAAACTCAATTTTCCCTCCTAGTGGAACAATCAGTGAAGCAGTTCGTTGAAAGTAGCTACTTAGAATCATTCAACCTCGTGCCTTATTTTATAACCGAACCTCTAGTTAATCAACATCAGACTTATCTCCTTTTATTACTGTCTGGTATTTCCATTGAAGATGTTGGCAGGTCTTGAAACTGAGGCGAGACAAATGTGGTTTGCATTTCAAAACTGAACCCACGCTCACCAGCACGTCTCTGCACAATTATTTGCTGGTGAGTCCCTTGGGATGAAGATCCTCGTCAGCCAGGTTTTGGGAGGTGCATGGATATGATTAGGTGACGGTGTCCCAAGTGGCTAGTGTGCACAATACGATATGAAATCAGTCTTCCAGTCTTGGCAAGTAAATGGAGGAAGAGCTGGCCTAGACTTTTTTCTCTAACATGTCTTTAGTTGTTACTTAGATTTCTTTATTCCTACTTCATGCTTCCATTAGAATAAGCTGACATTTTACAGGTAGTTTTCCTGCCTGCAATAGTGTAATTTGCATTAGCTGTTAGTGCAGATGTACTGATGTGACCTGTCAGTACCAGTCAATGCTTTGGAGCCAGAAAAAAACCAAATAATCAGGAAGGTTATTTCCCCAGATCAGTTTGCTTTTTAAAGGCTGGAAGAGGAAGGTTGAAACATATACTCTGAATATCACACTGGTGACTCAGGCTGGGTTCGCCTGCTGCTGACCACTTTTCAAGCGATACGTTCATGACTACTTGAGTAAGAGCAACAGGGCTCCTTTGATCCTCCAGCTGAGCAGCCTGGAGAAGAGAAGCTGCGTGGAGACCTCAGAGCAGCTTCCAGTGGCTGAAGGGGCCTACGAGGATGCTGGAGAGGGACTCTTCATCAGGGACTGGAGCGATAGGACAAGGGGTGATGGGTTCAAACTGAAACAGGGGAAGTTCAGGTTAGATCTAAGGCAGAAGCCCTTCCCTGTGAGGGTGCTGAGGCGCTGGCACAGGGTGCCCAGAGAAGCTGTGGCTGCCCCATCCCTGGCAGTGTTCAAGGCCAGGTTGGACACAGGGGCTTGGAGCAACCTGCTCTAGTGGAAGGTGTCCCTGCCCATGGCAGGGGGTTGGAACTGGATGATCTTAAGGTCCTTTCCAACACAAACCATCCTATGATTCTATGATCCCATGCAGGATGGGTATCCCTCCATTGGATGCATGGAGAAGCAGAGTGCCTTGCTCAGAGCGCCACAGGAGAGGCTGAGGACAGCTCTTTGTGGTCCAGGTTAGTGCCTACTCAACTAATCCATGCCCTCTCTTGCTAAGTGATGTGCAATCAACTCTAAGATCAGATCTATTCCCTTGATAGATGGAGTTTTGAAAATAGAAGCTGTGCTGTGATTACTTCAGTATAGAAACAACATGCTGCATTTTCTGCTCCTGAAAACTGCTGCAGCTCTGTGGATGGTGAATGATTTACTCAGCAGTTCTTTTGTGACAGATATTACCATTTCAGAAAAAACTATAAAGCCTGATTATAGATTTTTATTGCAATATATTGTGTTAAAATGCAATGTATATAATAGAGTATACATTGCATTAAAATACAATAGTCAATGCATTATTATGTATCTATCATATCATTATTCTTGACATAAACTCTTAATATTGTAAAATTGATGATGAAATTAGAAGTCTTCTCTGAAGTCCTGAAAAGATGAAATCCGATTACAAGAGAATTTCAGGTATGAGTTAAAAGCAACTTTCATATCCCCTGGTGTGAGGAAAGCTCAAAAACCTCAGATGAATGCAAACTGAACTGAAAGAGAAGCAAAATACACACATTTATTACAGCCTTCTATAAACTGATTGCATCCTGTGAGTAGAAGTTGATTAGAAATCTTATTAAAACCAGTAAAAATTGCTAGAAAACAAAACCTGAAATCACTCTTTGCAAAGCATGGGCGCAGTTTGCCCTGGGTTTGTCCTGAATGCCTTCAGCCTCCTCTGCTATGGTAATTTTAAGAGCCACATTTTCCTTTTAAACTAAAATTCAACAGCAAAAAATAAAATAGAAACTTCCAGAAAAGAATCTTCCATGTGTTGGATAATGTTCTTTTCAATGGAATTGGCTGCATCAGGACCGGCTGTACCCACTGCTGCTGGGAATTAGAGAGGTTATTAGCAAAGCCCAGGCAAAGATGTCTAACCAGGTGAACCTGTACAGCTCTGAGGCAATCCACAGCAACTGCCAAAACAAGATGAAAAGAGAGCTAAGACTTTCTTTGTGTTTTCCTTTGATGCACAAATACATGCACACAAGATTAAAGCTACATTTTTAGTACAATCATACAGCTATGATACCTGATGCAAAATCACACTTGGGCTTAGAGGCCTGGCCCGCATCATAAACCTTATGTATGAGAAGTTATTGATTTATTTGGCTCTTTATCCAAGACAAAGCCTCATTTCTCAGAAGCATCAGCATATGCTGTAAAGGGACTTGAAGTTTATGGGAAAAACATGCATGGCTGAAGCATGCTGATTTTACCATAACTGATTTGCCTCAGGAAAGAAGTTCTACAAAGAAATATTCCCTGAACTTAATATAAATAGAAAGTGCTTATTCCTAGTAAGCCTGAACTTCTTCTGGTGAGATTATCTCATGCAATAGATTTCACAAAAACCAACCCTTAGTCAACTGGTCTTACTAAGCATCGCTAATAATGTATTTTAAATCAAAGATACATATGCAAAGAGACATTAATTGAGCAAAAGAATTCTGAATTTTGCAGCAAATTATTTTCCCTGCAGATGAGCATCCAGAATAACTTCAGTGTAAGTGGACATCAGTAACAGAAGACTTCATGGGCCCTAGGCAAGAATTTATCCTTGCTTTTCATAGGTAATGAACTTAAGAACCTGGAACAGAATAAACTACATAGTACCAATGCTAAGAAAACTAGTTCTGTTGTATCTAGTTATGGTCGTAACATTGCTGCAAGTGTGGATGCTGATATGCTGATAAGAAGAAGTATCTTTGGAATACTTTTCTAATGTAAGTCTTCTTTCAGTCCTGTCTTCAGAGAGCTTGAAATAAATGTAACAAATTGGGGTAAATCTAGTTTAACAGTGAAAATCTAGATGGTCTCTTTTAATACTATGTTTGATATTTCTGTGTGTCCTGAAACATTCTGAAAAGCTTTTGATACTCTTCACTGGTGCTTATTCTTCATCATTTTGCCTCTGCTGTAGTCATTCAGAGATGTGAAAAACATTACAAAATTAGAATCAGATTGTTCCAAATCCCTTTATGAAGGTGCACAAAATGTAAGGCAGGAAACTGGAAAGTCACTCCCAATGTCTTCTGGATCTCCTACTGACGCTGGGCTGGACTCTAGAGTTATTCAAGTGAATTCTTCAGATCTGATTCTATTTACCATTAATTCACAGTCAAAGATGAGATTTATGGACCTGAACTCATGAGTTCAACCATGTGCTATGCAGTTTCTTTGAAGAAAAGGTAACTGGCTGTAAACAAGGGGAAGACCCTCAGTTAGTCTCCATGAGGGTTTTTTTAGGCATTTAGAATCATTGAACCTTAAAGCTCATCCAGTTCCAACCCCTTGCCACGGGCAGGGACACCTTCCACTAGAGCAGGTTGCTCCAAGCCCCTGTGTCCAACCTGGCCTTGAACACTGCCAGGGATGGGGCAGCCACAGCTTCTCTGGGCACCCTGTGCCAGCGCCTCAGCACCCTCACAGGGAAGAACTTCTGCCTTAGATCTAACCTGAACTTCCCCTGTTTCAGTTTGAACCTTGTCCTATTGCTACAGTCCCTAATGAAGAGTCCCTCTCCAGCACCCTTGTAGCCCCCTTCAGACACTGGAAGCTGCTCTGAGGTCTCCACACAGCTTCTCTTCTCCAGGCTGAACAGCCCCAATGTTCTCAGCCTGTCTCCATACGGGAGCTGCTCCAGCCCCTGATCATCCTCGTGGCCTCCTCTGGACTGTCTCCAACAGCTCCATGTCCTTCTTAATGTTGAGGACACCAGAACTGCACAGTGCTGCAAGTGGGGTCATGAATTCACTAGAATTCACAGAGCATTTTGCTGAACAGAATATGCACAAAAATATTTTCAAACTAAATGCAGCTGGTCCTAATCCTCTGATAATTCAATCTGCTAATGCATCCTTGAGCTTCCACGTGAACCAAGCCATCTGTAAAATGTTAGTTACATTAGAAGACACCAACCTAGTTTCTGACCAGACCCAAGCCAACCACTATGACTTACTTTCTTTGATCTTTGTGTTTTCTGGAATAATGGCAAGAAACCAAACCAAAGCCACCACAAAATCAATCCAAGCCATGATGCAGGCTTAATACTACTAGGAGCTCTCTTTGATGAGGGGCTTCATTATTGGTAGAGTTTCTCTACTCGCCACATGCATTCCAGTGGTGATTCAAATTCTTCTGCCAAAATGAACTTAGAGGATAAACTGTACCTGCAATCATACAGCAAGCAGCAGGAATACTAAAAAGGAAATATGATTTTTATCCTAAAAGGCATATATGGTCCCCCTTGCTTTTTTTTACAGATGAAATCCAGACCAACATTGTTTAAATAACCAGTATAGACAATACAGGAACAGAACACAGGAAGAATGCTGAGAAAAAATAAACCACAGCCAATTCCAAGTGCACCAAAAGCATTTTATGCATGTCATATGTTCATATTACATTCAAACTGTGCTTACTGCATCCCCTCGCATCCCAGCTATGATGCAGTTGCAGTAACATTTACAGATAACAGTTTGTATTTAAAAAGAAAAAAAAAACCCAAACAAGGTTGTTTTAATAAAAGGAAATGACTTTGCACGATGAATGCCATGTTGGTGCAAGTCCCTTTATGTGTCATATAGTTTTCCTCCATTTGTGAGATGCATATTCCTGAGTCAGGATTTTCACTATCCTAAGTTTATTTGACAGCCAGTTGAGCAGGAATGGGCATAGAGCACTGCTGCCGGAGTAGGATGGAGTTCTGATTTTGCTTTGTGCAACTGTCCATGCACTGGACAGATGAGCAGAGTGAGAAACTGGTACCTGCCCACCAACTCCTCTCTGGACCTTGTGGAAAGGCAGCAGCACCCGAAATGCCCGCCAAGTCCTTTTTTTGGCTGTGTTCAGAGGTGATTCAAATGCAGCTTTTCACTCGCTGCCCGAATTACAGAGCATGGTTTCAGCAGTATGAAGAGTCCCTCTCCAGCATCCCCGTAGCCCACTTCAGACACTGGAAGCTGCTCTGAGGTCTCCACGCAGCTTCTCTTCTCCCGGCTGAACAGCCCCAATGTTCTCAGCCTGTCTCCATACGGGAGGTGCTGCAGCCCCTGATCATCCTCGTGGCCTCCTCTGGACTTGCTCCAGCAGCTCCATGTCCTTCTGATGTTGAATGACGTGCTTTCTCTGAGATATGGGCCTTCCTGTGACAGAGAGACCTCAATCCTGTCACGCTTTTCTCCTGATGTGAGGGGGAATTGGGTTTGTGTAGGATCAGACCAGGGTTTCAGTGTTTAAATACAGTCATAGAAGTCATAGAAGTAAAATTACAGGGCAGGCTTCCACTTCCCCAGGTGTTTATTTAAGAACTATCATTTACTCATTTGACCTGAGACATTTCCCTTTACTTCTGCTGCCTATTTCAGAGTGGGGTTTTTTTACATTAATTCCCATTTGGGCCAAAGGGAAGGTTGTTCAGTTCTGCAAATGGAAGCAAAGGCAGCAGGTGAATAGGGTAACAATGCATTCATTCTGGTGTACTATATATTTGCTAGAGTAAATTTTAATTGGGCGACTTGCATGAATGGAATGTAAATGTGCTTTAAAAGCCAAAGTTCAACTCCTGATGTCATTAATTAAGAACTATAATGAATAAGTGTAGGGTAGGCAAAGGAAATGAAACCAAATGTGCTTTATTAATTAATTCTTCAGGCACAGGTAAATACATTTGAAGACGAGTTCATTCACCCTAGCTACACACTGCATACCTTACAGCCTTATTATGAATAGGTTAATAATCTACTGCCTTTGACTGCAGAAAATCTAACTCCCCTGGTTGCGTCTGTTAGGGACCCACATCCAGGAATCATGGTGCGAGACAGGTTTGAAGCTACATCTGGGAGCCTTTACAGATTTGGTCCAAAGAAAAATGAACAATCACTTCCCCCGTTACACTATCTGCCTGAATGACTTTGAATTATAGGCTGAGACAGATGTTTTGATGACCATTAAGAAACCAAAATGAAGATTTTGATTTTCTTGATGACTAGTGATGGCCCTGGTATTATCAATTCACAAAGATAGATACACTCAGATACCTCATTAGAGTTTGCAAGTTCTGCACATACACATGCACACATCCTGCAAATGCAGTACCTGTGTAAGTGTGTCCAAACGCCTGGCAGAAGCCTCCTTCCTTAGATATACATTTCCTCATGGCGTAGTAAAGTAAATGTCTGAATACCACAGACATGGAAGATATCAAAGCCTAAAAGCTCAGATGTGCACTGCTGGTATACAGAGAGCAGCCTTGCCCTTCATCCAAGTTATCTATATATAGATACTATTGCAGGATTAATATTTTTTTAATGGGCATAGGGTTTCATAGAATCACAGAATCAACTGGGTTGGAAAAGACCTTGAAGATCATCCAGTCCAACTGTTGCCCAGCACTGCCAAGGCCACCACTAACCCATGGCACTGACGGCCTTGTCTACACAGTGTGTGAACACTTCCAGGGACAGTTATTCCAGGATTTCTTTTCATTTTCATTCTCCAATCTATGGTCTTACAATAACATCCTCGTTGGTGTTCCCAGTCTGAAAAACAAAGGATGATCACTGTGCTGCTCACTGTATTTGGGTGCTACCATTATCCTTTCTCAAAGAATACATGGCACACCTGCCCTGCTACCTAACAACCATTCAATATATGGTTCACAGATTAAAAATGTAGAAATGGACATGGAAAAGGATCCCAAACTCCCAGACAGGAAAAGGCCAAACATGAGAGAAATTTATGACAGAGTATGGCATAGCTGAAAGACAATAAAAGATTCCTTAAACAGGGCATAACAGGACAAAAGAAAAACAAAACCTCCTAAACCATGTCTGTTCATTCTTATTATGGGGTCAGCTGCAGAGTCCCAGCCTGTTTTAAAATCAACACTTCCCAGCAAGGAGCTATACAGTAATGGATCGCTTCTCTGCAGGCACTTCCTTCCCCTGACAAATGGTTTGAGCGGAGTAATAGCTTAACCAGAACTGCACAGAGGGTGAACAGCACTGATGGAGAATAAATACACTCACTGATGTGAATGTGTGTATTTACAGACACATACACATGCACACAGGCTATTGTGTGGACCAGCTCCTTACTGTGGATAATGATCCATATAAAATGCAAAGCTATAAGAGGTGCTTTAACAGTCAGGGAAAAAAAAGAATAGGAATTCCACATCACGCTCATTTCTTCTGTCCCCAGGGGACATCTCCGTAAGCTCATCAGCCTTAAACACCAGCTCCTCTTCCAGCAGCTGTACCACTTTCCAGTTAGCACCCCTAGTTAACCACACAAGCCTGCTAGCTTTACCTCCTCCTAGCTTTCCTAAGCAAGGAGAACAGCAAAGGGATTTCTCCAGAGCTCATCATAGAGCTCCCGAGTACAAGCTGAAGCACATTTTTCCCTGAGGCAGAGAATAAACTGCACCCTAATGTAAATGGCTGATACAAAGCCAATGCACTGATTTCTGCCTCAGCTAAATCCTTAACTTAGCACTTATGTAAGACATTAGACTTTTATAGGGCTTGGGCCAAGGTACAAATTTTATGAGGAGCTCACTAATTTGAGAGGACAACTCAGTGTGCTCTATGGTGTGACAAACCAGACTGCTCACCTGCTGGGGAGATGTGCAGGAAGATTCTGTTTTTCCATCTTTATGGAATGTTGTTCAGATTTCCTCATTTAATAGAAGTTCGATGCAAACAAAAGTTTCAGAGTGATCTCATTTTCTAGTTCAAAAGCTGAGCCTTTCCCCTCAGGAGAGAAGCACCCAGAATATTGTGCACACAGAGCTTCAGCTATCTCTGCCAATTCTGGCAATGTTTAAATGCTCGGGAATCACACTGAATCTGCTCAGTCCCCACCAGGGCTGGTGAATGAATTAGCACTAAAGATCTGCTGCTTTTCTCTTACTCAATAGTCACATTTCTGGGAGACTTCCATTTTCTAAGTACACCAACGCAATGATGTGAAATCTAGCTTACGCTAATGGGGGCTTGTAGGTTCTGTCTTGAACCAAAATGTGCATTTCATGAGAACCCCGGGGAAATAAAGCAGCTCTTGCCAAACGTTTCATTAATGGCTTAGAATTGCCATTGTGGGATAATCAGTGCAAAGCAGCAACCTGGAAGCTTGATTTTTCAGGAAGTAGGTGCTCAGCACTTCCTCAAAATAGAATCATAGAATCCCAGAATGGTTTGGGTGGAAAGGAACCTAAAGCTCATCCAGTCCCAACCCCCTGCCATGGGCAGGGACACCTCACGCTAGACCAGGTTGCTCCAAGCCCCTGTGTCCAACCTGGCCTTGAACACTGCCAGGGATGGGGCAGCCACAGCTTCTCTGGGCACCCTGTGCCAGCGCCTCAGCACCCTCACAGGGAAGAGCTTCTGCCTTAGATCTAACCTGAACTTCCCCTGTTTCAGTTTGAACCCATCACCCCTTGTCCTGTCGCTCCAGTCCCTGATGAAGGTCCCTCTCCAGCATCCTTGTAGCCCCCTTCAGACACTGGAAGCTGCTCTGAGGTCTCCACGCAGCTTCTCTTCTCCAGGCTGAACAGCCCCAGTGTTCTCAGCCTGTCTCCATACGGGAGGTGCTCCAGCCCCTGATCATCCTCGTGGCCTCCTCTGGACTGTCTCCAACAGCTCCATGTCCTTCTTATGTTGAGGACACCAGAACTGCACACAGTGCTGCAAGTGGGGTCTCATGAGAGCAGGCGGCAGGATCACCTCCTGTCGAGAGTCTCCATCTTATTGGAGGCACTCACAAATCATTAGTCTCTCTAAAAAAAATGTTTTTTCTCCCTGGACATCAGTAAATTGTATTTATCCCATCAAATGAAGACATTTCTGAACATTTGGGAACAATTTTGCAAACTGTGATTGAACTTTATTTGCCATAAACTGAAAAATTCAACATGCAGGAGTAAATTAAAGGTCCACTCCATATAGCTGCAAAAGAAAACACTGACTCTTCATGAGGTTTTATGTTAATCAATAATGAAGTAGTAGAATTATAGAAGTAACACCATGATCTACCACAAAGAAGTCCACCTAACCAGAGTTCAGCAACAGGCAAACCTGGATATTTCTGTTCGGAAGACCATTTCTGTTCCTATGTTATACGATAATGGACTAAGACGAGGAGATACTCAGGTATGCCTTAACCTCAGACCATTGCGAGTAATTTACAGACACTGAGCGAAGCAGGTACACAGTAACACCAAGAAGACTGGCTTCTACCCTGTATTATACTGTAGCAGCTAGGCATCTTTATCAAAATGAATGAGGATAGACACAGCAGTTAACAAACTCAGCCCCATTTAAAAACCCCTATGTTATATTTTAGCTAAGCACATAATTAAAAGCTTTAATGGAAGCTCTCTAATTCTCCTCAAGTCCCCGGCAAGACTCCTACTGCCTTCCAGCCCATTCAGTGTTACAGGTGCTGATTTATGCCCTTGGGTAATTTAGAGGTACTGCACCTTAAGCTGCTTCTATGGGGAGGCAAAATCCCAGCCCACAAAGAAAAACTCCAGACCCTCTGTGTTGTAGGTAAGAGGATTCTTAGTGATTTATACACTCTGTACATGAGGAAGGAGTAATTTAATCTTCCTCTAACTCAGGTATCAATTTTTTTCCCTTACATCAGTGACCCCTGGGAACTTCTTATATCTTGAACCTCACTTGGGGGAATTAACAATATCCCACGCTTTGTGGTAAGCCAGAAGAGCTGTTCTTCAGTCAAACACAGCACCATAAAGAACCCCACATATCTGCAAAGGAGCAACATCTCAAACGAGCATAAGGAGTGATCCTGCACTGATTGGACGAGCAGCAGCAGCTGTGGGACACAGCTGGGTACAAAAAGCATCATGTGTTGTGTCCTTCCCAGGTATGCCAGTGGGAGCAGGGTTGGATTTGTGGCTCCCTGGCTGCTCCTGGGCTCATGCTGCTCATGCTGAAGAGGTGCACCAGCTCAGCTGCAGGAGGGAGAAGATCTCCTGCAGCTCTTTCCACTTTGGTCCAGGAAACCAGGCGCCACTACAAGGAACAGGAGATGAGCTCTGTGGGGAGCACATTCCTCTTTCTATCAGGTAAGGTGAAGTGGCTCACAGGTTCAGACTCCCAACTTCATGTACAAGAATCTCAGCAATTTTGTTTTCAGTTGTTCACCTTTCTTATGTTTCCTCAGTGGAAAATTGCTTAAATATAACTTACATTCAAGCCACCAAAAAGCTATAGTTCCTAGGCTGAAGGTTGCCAAACTATGCCAACTGAAAACCCAACCAAGCTAGACAAATGAAGATGTTCTTACAAAAAGTGCTGTGCAACAACCTGCAGTCCAAGGAAAATGTGCCAGAGAAATGAAACACTGGGGGAAAACCAGCCTATTTCCTTCGAGGGCTGGGTAAAAATCTCTGGAATGAGTGTAGCCTCCACTGTGTATTTCAGGGTGACCTCTTCTTGTGGTTCATATTTTCCATAATGTCCTTGTAGGAAGAGGGAGACTCCACGTGTACCTCCAGGCACTGAGCTACAGGGTATGTCAGTGTTGTCTGGTGACATCCACTGCAGCTGAGGCACCAGCTCATTGCTCACCAGCTACTCTGAGAAGCACAGCTCGGGTTCTGCTGACCCCACCACCAGTGTGGCCACCCCCTGCATCAGTGGGACTTGCAAAGGAAGGCTGGAGACAAGAATTTAGATTTCTTAACTGTGTATCTGACAGACTGGTGTAAAATGGTCTTTATTTACCATCTATATATGCAGTAAAGCACTTGATGTTGAGCTGAGATGAAATTTGAGGTGAGATATTCTGAATTGACCCCAGCCCTGAATAATGTAATCTCTCTTTAGCATCAAAACTTAAAGGACACGATCACTGAGCTTGTTAAAATCTTGTAACATTTCTCTGGTCATGTCTTTGAATTGTCAACCAAGAAACAGAAGTCCAACCCCTTAAAGCACTACCAAACTCCCTCCACACCCCCTCCAAGTTAAGCACAAGGTACTACACCAGAGGTAAGAAATCATCTTGTCCTGGGGTTTGCACCTGGAACAACCAAATAGTTAATCATTCCCCAGGCTGTATTAAGTACTTTGCCAATACTTGTCTGAAACATACATGAATGGGAGAATTTTGTTGCTTTAATTGTAAGTTATTCTGCTCAGCAGCCAGGTAAAATTGTTAGAGGTGATCTATACATGCCCATATATGTAGTTAGTGCAGATTTATTCTTGTTAAAACTCTGCTTGTGTAATGCCTATACCACAATGATATCTGCTGTGTGCACCATAAGCACAACCAATAAACAAACATGCCAGTCAAAACCCCACCTCAGCTCAGGTAGCAGTAGGATCTTAGCTTAGACTGAAGAAGTTAACACAAGAATTTAAGAGCTGGAGTTTGCTGTATTTTAAGTTCTGCACCATCCCTGGAGACGTTCCAGGCCAGGCTGGATGTGGTTCTGGACAACCTGATCTAGGTGAAGATGTCCCTGTTCATTGCAGGGGGTTGGAACTAGATGAGCTTTGAAGGTCCCTTCCAACCGAAACTATTCTGTGATTACGGAGAACAAGCTTGCTTTGCAGCTCTCCAACTTTTTATGTACATCTATGCAAGCTCTGCATGATCCAGATAATAGAAGGTGAATATTCATTCATGCCTCTCACCAATTTCAGAAGGAATTAAACATCTAACTAAGGATCCCTGCTGTCATCTTCACCTCTGTGCCTCAGTTCCCAGCCTATGGAATAGAGGTGAAACTTCTTTATGCACAACCCTAAGGATGTTTGCAGTAACTGTCACTCGTGTGCCTGAAGGATGGTCCTGCCCAAGGTGGCAGCTGGGCACGCTTTCACTTTGGTTGTGCTGTTTGGTTAAACAACCAACCTAGCACCCAAATCCTACTCGAAGAATTTACACACAGCTCTGCTGCAAGGGGGAAGGAGCCATTCTCTGAAGGAAACTCCCCAGAGGCTCTGAATTCCCAGGACACTTTTCCTAGCTAGGGGAGATTCCTCTCTCTGTACTCCCAATGCTCTAAGCATCTTGAAAACCTGGCCTGAGGCAAGGAATAAATGGGGGTGGAGAGGTGGGACCGGAGCTGTTGTGTCACCTTCTTGCTTTCCTCTGTAAAACGATTCACTTCAAATGGAATTTTGACTGGGCTGGCCGCAGCACTCAGTTGCCCATAGCTAACAGGCTATGGAAGTAGTCTATATAGAGCATTCCACAGCAAGAGAGCCCAGGGTCAGGTAGGAAGTTTCCTAGTAATTAAGGCTAATGATGCCCCATTTATAGCAGATCCACTGAAAGGCATCTCTTTCGACAAGACTCCAGGACACATGAGGGTGGGTTATTGATGTAGTTTGCAGGCAGTCACACTCACACACATTGCAGTGGCAGCTGCTCAGGAAAACCTGCTGGAAAACCTGGTGGAGATTAGGTTTTGATGAAAGTTTTCAAGGTGTTTTCCTCCAATGTGAGCAAGCAGAACCCTCTTGGGTTTATTTCCTATTGCAGATCAGCAAGGGAACGCTGCTTTTGCCTGGGTAGAGAGGAGGTGGTGGGAAACGTGCTGGTACTATCCTGCGCTTCTCCCCAGCCCTCTTCACCCAAATCCACACTGTTGTTACAGGCCGTGGCTGCAAATGCCGGGGACCATCTCACAAGGAAACGATCCATTTCCCTATCTGATCGCAGCATTAGAGTGCTGTCAGCAGCAGGAAAACACTCGTAGCAAAACAGGATGTTGCAATGGGTACACAGCTCTTCCCGACCGAGGAGAAAGCGATGCATCACACCACTTGACGATGTTGCTTAACGTATGAAAACCTCGTGGCTACGCGATCAGATCCGTAGTTTCTGCTCCAAGTCGCTGTTTTCCCAGGCCGCCAAGCACACGGCTGGGAGCCAGAGCCATCAGGAGCGTGGCTGGCAGCGTGGGGAGATGTAACCTGAGGTTACAGCGTGACAGACGAGGAAAAGTTTCCCGAAACTCGTCTGAGCGAACATCTTTAGATTCACCTAAGACCCACTCCGTTTCAGTGGCTGGCTTATGTCAGACCGCCCAGCCACCCCTCCCATAGGCTGCCCGACGGGATAAGCGAGACGTTACTCCCGAACGGCTTATCCCGGAGAAGGTGCGCAGGCAAGGGCCCCGGCTGCGGGAGCCCCGTACGACGAACCGCTCCCCACCGCCCGCAGGGGAAGCGGCGGCTGCCAGCGCGGGCGGAGTCGGAAGCACGACAGCACGGGGCGCTGGGGCGGCGCTGCCGGCGGCGGGAGGAGCTCGGCGCTGGCTGCCGCACTGGGGTCGCGGCGGAGGGACGGAGCCGGGCAGCGCCGCCGCCGGTCCCGCAGCAGCGGCAGCAGCAGCAGGAGGAGCCGCCGCCGAGCGCGGGGAGCCGCCGCCGCGGGCAGCTCATGAGCGCCGGGCCGCGGCGCCGCCGGTGCTGGCCGCCGCCGCTCCGCGGGTGAATGAACCTGTCCCGGCCGGCAGCGGCGGCTTCGTCTCGGGCTACGGCACCGGCCTCTCCGCGCACACAAGATGGACGGTTTCGCCGGCAGTTTGGGTGAGCGGCGGCGGGAAGCGGGAGGGCGGGACGGGACGGGACGGACGAGACGGGGCAGGCAGTCGCCAGCCCGCCCCGCAGCGGGGCCGCGCACCTGCGGGACGGGGGCTGCGCCGAGCCGAGCCGCGGGGGATGCGCGGGGCCCGGCCTGCGGGCCGCGGCGGGAGGGAGCGCAGGGGAAGGGGAAAGAGAAGGGGAGGGGAGGGGGATGCCAGCGCGAAATCTGGTCAGCTTCAAACCATCTGTTGCGGGAGCTCCGGCTGCACTTGGCTCCTTTGTTCTTCCCTCGCCGTGGGCTGGCGCTGCCCCGGGGTTCGTTCGGTTTGGGTTAAGTTGTGATTATTCCTTTATTACTGTTTGTTTTCAAAGTGATTGTTTTATCCTCCTCCCGCATTACCCGTTTTGCTCGGAGTTGGGAGCGGTGGCAGCGGCCGCGGAAATGCCGGAGGAGGCGCCGGGGTCCCGTGTTGCCCGAGGAGCCCTCCCGGCTCCTTGGGCGTAGTGGTCCGCTGCTGTGCTCGGGAGTACTCGGTGCATTCTCCCGGTATTCCCAGAAAGCGGCCAGGCTGCGTTCTCTTCGGTTCTGTGGAGGCTGCGGCAGGTTGTCATCAGCTTCTTTAGGAAAAAAAATAGCCCGCTTTGTCAATGATGTGGAGCGCAGATTGCACCTCGCGTGAAGTCGTCCTGATTAAAAGTGTGAGCTAAAAGCGTTTCCAAATGCTGGGGTTATAAAGCGTGGATATTCCCGTGTATTTCTTGCAAGTTCTAAGGGCATTGTGGGTCTGAGTGTTTGCTCTGTGGTGACATTACATGTGGTTCTACCTGCTTGTGCTCTCCTGCTCCTTCTCTCTGCTTTCAGCACCTAGTTTGGCGGTCGAACTCCCTCCAACTCTTGTAGAGGAATAAATCTGTGCTTCCAAAAATCAGATTAATTTATTTTTACAGCGCTCCTGTGAGATCTGTAATAATAGTGAACAGGTCTCTGTTTTCTGGGAAAACTGACTCATTTAAACCCTCCTGAGTGTGTTCTGAACCTTTCAGGTTTGGAAATGTCAACTCTTGCATTTTGGGCACCGGTCCAAACCAAACTGGTGCACCGTAATTAACAGTACACGTTGGTAGTTTGGCCCTTTGCCTGATGCTCTCTCCTTGCTCAAGTAACTGCCGTGGTCGTTTTATATCCGAGGATCAAAAAGCGACACGCGGAGGAATCGTGCGGGTTCTGTTCCCAGTTTCCAGAGGGGACATTGTGCCTGTGGGTGACACATGTAAATGATGCAAATGTGCACGGTTAATATTTATGAGCCTCTTTACCCAGCGGTGGAGCTGATCACCATATCAAAAGGCACCGATGTCGCTTTAATTCATGGAGTATTGGCCCCACCGAGGTTGGTATTTAGAAATAACCGTTCTCTATTGGAAACAGAACACCCCTTCCCCCCTCTCTCTCCCCCCCCCCCCCCCCCCCGGTTATTTTGCAGCACTAAAGCATCATTTTCCTGCAGGCTGGATGCAGGCTGGTTGAGTGGCTGGAGTGGTGATGGGCTCCTCAGAGCAGCCCGCTTAAGGGAGGCTCCATCTGGACCTTCGTTTGTTTCACTGTTTGGTCAGGAAGGCACTGTGATTTTATTAGGGTTTAATGAGGATTAAGCTCAACTCAACCTTTTAAAACTGTGTGTCATGATATGCACTGTTAGTTGCTCTTTGATTTTGCTGTTGTGGTGAGCAGGGTGGTTGTCTGGATGTGGGCTGAGGAGAGGCTGTTCCCAGAATCTTTAGCTTTGTAGTGTGAAACTTTATGTGACTACCTTGTTTTCAAGTTTGAATCATGCTGCTTAGTCCTCTCCTGTCATTCTAATCCCTTGTTGGTTGCTCTAGCTGCTAACAAGCGTGTAGCATTCACAAAGATGTGTGAATTGTTCTGAGATGGGTTTTTCTTCAACATCTCTAATTAAAATCTAATGGCCTGAATTTAATCAGCTGCCTGCTAAATGTCTTTTAGGAAGGCCATAAATTAATGTAGTTTTGACTGAAATGTAGAAATTAAGTAAGAATTATTGTTGACAGAACTGTGCTATCTATGTATGTGCGTGCTGAAGCAGTCAAGCGAGCTTATTAGAGAGTAAGTTGTCCTTTTAATGCCTCCTCCTATCATTATCGGGAAGGCAAACTGTTATTACAGATTATGCCCTCCAGCACAGGCAGAAATACCTTCTTACATGTCTCTTGCAGTTGAAAATACTTTACGCAGCTGTTTTCTTTTGGCTTCCACATGGAAATTTTTATGAGAATAAACAGATGAAAGAAACCATTTTTAGATGTAATTTAGAAAATTGGTTTGGTTATTGCTTTAGTAAATGCTTATGTAGCACCTGACCTAAGAGTATACAGTTACTGTATACAGTAAAGAGAAATAATCTATGTGTTCTGAGTTAATTTGCACAGGTGAAATAGATATTGATCTACTCTCTTGATAAAACATTGAGTTATTTCACATTTGCTGGGGCTTCAGTACCTTTTGAATATCACCAGCAGTAAAGTGGTTATTGAATCCCATTTATTGTCTCAAATAGGACAGTCACACTGTACATCTGAGCATTTCCAATGTGTCAGAAGGCTCAATAGGTTTTGGCCATCCGCTTTTTCAGATGCATCCCTCAAAGTGAAGGAATGTGCTTCTGAGTGGGAACAAGAAGTCCAGAAACTTGGAGCGAGGGCTGGGTATCTGCTCTGGCTCGACCAAGTTCTCTCTTAGGGTCCTGCTGAAAGCAACCCACAGATGGTGTCTTTAGGGGAAAGCAAAAGCACTGTTAATGCCACCAAAAGAAGCAAGCAGAGAGTTCTACCAAAAAAAAGAAAAGGCAAACAAAGCAGAAAGAAAGCCCATGTGGGAAATAGGACAGTGAGGGTCACCCTGCTTTAGCCCCCTCTACTCTCCATGCTGCGCTACTGCCTTGTATCTGTTCCATCCTCACGCTGGTACCTGTGAGCCCATGGGGAACTGGTCCAGAGGTGCCCATCAGGGAGTACAAGACTGTCAGTTTTTGGCCAGCAGTAACTTTGATTTTTATGTATCACCGTGGATTATGTTCATTTACAGCGTTCCTGCTCGGCCCAGCTGTGTTGTCAGGTTTCTGCTTAGACTGGCTGGTTAGAGGGTTGGAGAAGCAGGACATGGTGGGAGGGCTGAGGGTAGGTGGGATGTGGTGGCACTGTGGTAGTTGGCAGCAATTAGGTTGGCTCTGCTGTATTGTGAATGTGCTGCAGCGTGGAAGGTGATGCCTTTTTTTGGGCCTAAAATGTACCTTTCTGGTGCAGCTAATGTGCACCTTCAGCTAAAAGGTGTCTCAGTGCTATCTTAATGTGAAGCATTTGTCACTGTCTCTTCTCTGTGGCATCTCTTAGGCTGTTCATTTATCTTGCTTTCTGTAAGGTTAATTGGCTGAGGTAGAGGTCTGTTAGACTTGGGTCCATGAAGAATAAGCCTGGGGCTGGTGAGGGGTGCTCTTAGTGGACAGTTTTCCATTGCTTGTAGCTGTCTCATTGTTTTCCCTTCTGAGACAGCTTCTGCTAATTGAGCTCTGTAACAGCAACTGATTGTGAAGAAAGATGTGGAAGCATTTATCACACTATGTTAGGCAAATCACTACAGCTGGTTCTACGCTCATTTGATGTAGTATCTCTATATTTTGTCACTGTATATGTAAGCTACTGACTGCAGTATATGTAGTAACAACTTACTGGAGGGGTGGCATGTAGGTTGGTTCCTAATTCCGCCCCCCCCCCCCCCCATTTCTTCTACTGGGTATTTTATAAAAATTGTTGGAACACATTCCTCTCTCACAGGTCTGTTGGGTCTGCCTCGGGTAGCAGAGGCAGTGGTGTGAGTATGTGATGCTCCTCTGCACTGGAAGAGCTGCCAGCATGTCTGGAACCCATGCCTTTGTTAGAACCCCGTAAGTGATGTGAGGCAGGTATGCTGGAGAGCTCAAGCAGAGAGAGCCGTTCTGCTTGGTGCCTGGGGAGCATGTGTGCATCGTGATTCATCTCTGGCTGGGTTCAGTACTGAGCAAAATGAGTGTGTGGAATGGCTGGCTGTGACAGCTCAGGGTGGTTTTGCTTTATTTGGGCTAGAACATGAAGTTTGATGGTTGCCTGTCTAGACTGTGCAAGTGGCTGTGGTGCTGCAGTGCAATTGCTCACAGCTGCAGTGAGTTCACTTCCATCCCCAGTGCTCTGTCCATGGGATTGCTGTGTGCTGAAAAGCTTTGGCAGGACGTCAGTCTGTCCTGCCTGGGAAGGATGGCCTCGGATGTGCCAGCGGTGATTCAACTAGAGCAGCGAGAACAGGCTGTTTGCTTTAGGAACCCAATGGTGGCCCACCTTTTGCTAAAAGGGTGTTTAGTTGATGGGCAGCGAGGAGGAACCTTTTGCTCTGTAGCCAGCGGGGAAGCAAGGATCATGTGTTTAAAGAACAGTCCTTTCTCTGCACAGAGCAATCAGCAATATTTGGCCTGGTTGTAATACGCTTGCTTTTAAAAACAAAAGAAGAAACAGAATCCCAAACACAGGAGTCTCTATTAGAAAGACTCTCTTCTCTCTCCTTCAGAAAGGCTTTTAATGCCTGGGATGCTGGGAAGAATTTTTGGCCTCACAGTGTGTTTTACATATTCTTTAACTGAATTACTTTTGATAGGAGGACTATAGTTACCTGACAGGATTTCCTCTTGCCTGAAGAACCTAGTTTGCAAGGATATTTATGTTTTTTTCTGTGCTTTATATCATGAAGTATGTAAAGAGAAAATAAAAGGAAAAGATTGGTCAAGAACAGTGCTCTTATGGATTATGTTGGTAATTGTGCAGATAGGAACAACTAACTAACCAGGGAAATCCATAAGTCACTCCTTGCTCTTCAGAGTAGCAGCTTCCCTTCTTTGTGTTGTATCTGTGAATTATGGAGGTTTATTTTCCCCTTCTCTGTTTAGGTCCTTGCTAAATCTAATCTTTATGAATGTGATTTTAAGGCCAAGAATGTTGTTCCGGTTTTACTTGCACATAATGTAATAGGAAGGGTGTTAGAGGGTGATTAATTTTCTAGAACATGGCATGTAGGATGACAGTGCGAGTCTCTGCACTTGCTGGTGTTGAGCATTTCTAGCAAGGACATTCTTCTGTTTAAAGAGATGAGAATCATCCGATAAGCAACTTTTTAATAAGCTTCACCTTCACTAACTGCAAGAAATCTTAGTTACTTACGATGCAGAATTCTGGTTTTCTAGGCTTGTCTTTCATTGGGCGCTGCAGGATGGGTACCTGGGCACCGTGTGGTGATGTGCAGGCTTTTCCAAGAGGTTTGAGTCATCTCCAGGACGCACAAATATGTGCACTCTAATTAGAAGGGGCTGTGTGCGTAGAGGAGCTCACAGCCCGAGCCGATAACTCAGTCAGTGGAAGTAAATGGGTGGTGCTGCCGCAGGGTGGGATGTGAGGAGAGACACCAGAGTGATTAGAGGCCTGAGTTTATCACTAAATCTTAGAACATATGAAATGTTTTTCTCTTCTGGTTTTGCTATTTCTCTTTTTCATCATGGTTTTTGTTCTTCTTTTCTTCCTCTTTCCTGTTCCCCTTTACTTATTACTTCTGTTTAATATTTGTATTTCTTTTTGCCCCATGTTTTAAGTGTTCATGCTACATACCGTCAGTGAGTATATTACAATAAGCTTTCTGCCCTAAGACTTCTTACTGGGTTAGATGAACTAGTTGGGTGTTTTTGTTAGTTTTTACAGCTGTGCCTCTCAGTGGGTTGCC
The DNA here is from genome assembly GCF_004027225.2 of Strigops habroptila. NCBI lineage: Eukaryota > Metazoa > Chordata > Aves > Psittaciformes > Psittacidae > Strigops > Strigops habroptila. The sequence continues at coordinate 43,605,572 of NC_046359.1, forward strand.
TCTTCTGCTCATCCTCAATAGTTTCAGCTAAATATAGCTGTGTCTTTATGTTCTTTAACTGCTTGTTTCTCATCTACTTCTCTGACTTTTTAATGTCTGTACAGCTCTGCTTTGCACAACAGTGCTGTTCATCAGGAAAGACAACTGCTTTTTCAGCAAGTGTTGGAGAAGCCAATTTCTTTCTTTGGCTGCTGGTCCACGCTGCGTTTCAGCCCCATCTGATGATGTGCTTTGCATGCTCTTGCAGCTTTTAGGCAAGATAATTTTGAGTGCAAATCTGCCTTACTGTAGTATTCATGATACTTCTGTATTTAAATATGTTTCTTTAGCTCTCTGGAGCTGTTTGTACATGTGAGTGACTCTTGCTCATAATGGAAGTCCAGTGGAAGGGGCAAGAGTGGAAGCAGCATGCCTGTGTTCTATAAACAGCTATATATTTTGGAGAGGTACAACCACCTTGGATTTCAGAGGGATTAAATGAAGGAAAAACACTTCCTTATTGGGTTTTGCATGAATTCTGTCTTGTTTCGATGAAACTCAGCCTGTAGCTGTGAGTGCAGTGCTCCAGCTTGGAGCTGGTTCCCACTTCTCCTGCCAGTTCCTCTGGGCTTAGAAAAAAGAGGGGAGGTGGAGGGGGGCTGTTTTGTGTTGGAATGTGTTTTGGATTTGTGTAAACAGTTTTAATGCATCAAGCTAAGTTGGCAGGCTGTCATAATCCACTGGGAAAATTGGGAGTTTGGAGCCCAGTGGATAAATTACAGTCACAAAAGCTTCTAAGCCCCAGATTTGGTTTCCTAAAGGGATGCTGTAAATTAGTTAGGCCTAGAAATGTGGTTTAATTAAAGTAAATGCTTTTTCATGAGAACTTTATAGTTTTAGAGACCAGAGTTGGATTTCTTTCTTCTGAGTTGAGGACACAAAAGCAAGAAAAGAACTATTAACAAGAGAAACTTCTATTTGCTGTCCAGCCACAAGAGGTGATGATTTTTCCACTTTTAAAATGGTTTTAAATGGAATTATGACATAAAGGTATAGAAATAGTTTAGAAATGCTTCATGCCAGTCAGTGGCTGAGGTAAGCAAGTCCTTCATAGTCATCAGCAGACCATGCCATGTTCTGAAGAGGTTTCCTGTTGAGTGCATTATCTTTAGTTAATTAGACTTTGGAATTTCATTAGAGATTTCATTAGAGCTTAGGGCAAGCTCTGTTTAGAAAGGGCAGAATAAAGCCCAATCTTGCAGTTTTGGAGGATGGATGTCACCTCCCCAAACTGACTGGGGTTTTATTTTAGGCTTACAATATAGAATCACAGCATCAACCAGGTTGGAAAAGACCTTTAAGCTCATCCAGTCCAACCGTTCCCAGCACTGCCGAGGCCACCACTAACCCATGGCACTGAGGCCTCAGCTACACGGGGTGTGAACACTTGCAGGGACGGTGACTCCAGCCCTGCCCTGGGCAGCCTGTTCCAATGCCTGAGCACCCTCTGGGGAAGGAATTGTTCCTCAGCTCCATCTAAACCTGCCCTGGGGCAGCTTGAGGCCGTTTCCTCTTGTCCCATCATTTGTTCCTTGGGAGAAGAGACCGACCCCACCTCACTCCATCCTCCTGTCACGCAGTTGTAGAGCATGATAAGGTCCCACCTGAGCCTTCTCTTTTCCCGACTAACCCCCCCCAGGTCCTTCAGCCGTTCCTCATCACACTTGTGCTCCAGGCCCTGCACCAGCTCTGTTACTGTAAGGTAAACATCTTAACAGTACCTCTGGCTTTCATAACCAACAGACAAACTTTGGAGTGGCTTTGAAGTGTAGATGTAATCCTTTAGGGAGGGCATGGCTGACCGTTCCCCTCCAGGAGCAATAGATACTGGAAACCTGACCATGTGAGATGGAAGGAAAAGTGTTGCTGCTAGAGATTTTCTCACACATCTCTGGATTGATGTAGCTGTGGTGAAATCACGCTTGGAGTCCGAGCACTTCTGAGATGGCTGCTACACATGTACATGCATCTGGGCTTCTCTGGGAGCAAAGGCCAGTTCAGATTGTGTTAACGTGCGTTACAACAGTTTGGGGTTTCTTTGGGTGCTATGTGATTGAATTGAATTTCAGGAAAGCATTCCTATAAATGTGCTTCTTGGTATTTCCAAGGAGTGGTGTGGAAAGAAGGAACCTCCAGCTGTAGGAACCATCAATTAAACTGCTTGAGCTGCAGGATTCAGAGCCCTGGCAGTGCTCACAGCTGCACAGCATTACTTAGCTCTTGTAAACAAGAACTCTAACAAGGAGAAAATTACACCTTTGTTTAGCTGTGAAATTTTGCATTGAACTGCTATTACCTCCTCTCCCAACATGTACTGTGGAAATGCCATCAGAGGGATCGAGCAGGAAACCGGTGGTTTGTGTGGCTGTGATGCTTGCTTTCTGGTCTCTGAATGTGTCCATTAAAGTCATGAGGCAAAGGGGACAACAAGAACAAGAAGTCCAAACTCTTTGTTGCCTTTTTTCCCATGGGATAAGCATGAAGGAGCTCCAAGTCCCTGTTGACAGGTTTGTGATAGCTGGAGTAAGCACTGCTTTGAGATGGTTTTAGATTCATATCCATCGGGATTGGTGGTGGGGAGGATTTCTGCATGTCTGTTCTCTTAAACACGTATCATGTGGGATGGCATTTTTCCATCAAAATGATGTGACATGTTTAATAATCCAGGTTTGGGTACGTTTTGCTATGTTTTCTATAATCTCTGACCATAGTTATTTGATGAAAGATGCTCAGAGGGGTTGGTTAGCATGGGTAAGGCAGCAGTTAGGCTGTAACCCTACTAACAGTCTGCTTGTTCTCTGCCTGCACAGTTCTTGGACTGAATCCTTGCTAGAGGTATGAGTGTGTCATTACCATGAATATGTAAGTTGCTTTTGGAGGTAGATATGGGGAAATGCTCAGTTTCTTTGAGTTCATTCTTTACACTGAAGAACTGGAGTAATAAGGCCATTCATTTAGCCAGTATAGACTTAATGGTGATGTTCCTGATGTAAATGTGTGGGTTTTTTTTAAAGTACTACTTTTTGCACTAAAAATGTGTTAGGGGAGATGCTGTTTCTGTCTGTTGACACTTTTAAATTGTTTTAACTTCTTTTTAATAGGGTGGATATGCAAAAACACCTGTAGCTTGAGCAGATATTCAGCCTGAGACTAAGAAATACCTGAAATCTTGTTCTGAGTTTGTATATGTGCTTGTTTTCCAGGGAAAGCTTCCTGGAGGGTATATGCCCTTTCTCGAGCATCCGTTCTGGGTTTTTTCCTCTTGTTTCTCACCGCACAGCAGAAATCTGTTGTAGCTGGTGTGGCTGAGGATTCAGTTTTTGACAGTTCAGGTTAAAGGGAATAGGAGCTATAAAAAGAACCTGCCTCATCTCAGTTCACAAAATAGGATGCCAGGATATGGTCCCGTATACCACATACCTCGCTGCCAAATTATCCAAGTGAAAAAGCAATGGAAGTTTCCTCCAATTGATCCACATTTTCTGCATTTGGAGGATATTTAACCCGAAAGAAACCATTCTGCAGTGCACCAATTGGTATGGGATTTATGGTGTAATGTGGTGGACTGGAGATGCAGTGCCCAGTGGTGATGAGGGCAGATCCAGTAAGGCAGGGTAATAGGGGTGTTTATGTACTTCCTTGTGACTTTAAGTTCTGCATGACAGCATAATATTCTTTCATTCTAGAACTAAAGCTGTGTTTCCTGACTCCAGCCAGCTCATGGAGTTCTGGCTTCTCCCAGTTTGCATTGTTGGTTTGGTTTCCCAAGGTAGAGTGTTTGACTTTGATTTCTGCTTCTTGTTTCAGTTCTGTTTGATTTTTAAAATCCTAGGAGCATTCAAGCATTATTAATGCTGTGAAGTTAATGGAAGCTGTACCTATGAACTGTTTAGTGGCTCTATCAACAAACAGCGATTTGAAATATACTCAGATTAGCTTTCAAAAGGAAATGGCTTGTTTTCCTGTTAAACATAGAGGAAAATGGGTATTAGGTATAGTAGTAGAAAACTGTGAGTAATTCAGATTCTTGAACATTTCATCTGGCTTACTAGTGTTTCATTGGAAGTGATGCTCTGGCCTGGCACTGTTCCTGCCCTGTTTGCTGGTGCAGCTAACCTGACTGGTTACAAGCATTAAATGGGCATGTATCTATATCCATTACTGCTCATGTGCCACCTCAGTTGTGGAGGTGCTCACCAAGTGAGACCAGTATGGCTGGGTGACTGGGATGCTCTGGGGATCATAATCCAAGGAGTGTCAGCAACATGCCTTTTCCAGGGAACTGCTGTACCTCAGAGGAACACAGATACAGAAATGAATCATCTCAGCTGCCTTGAGGTGAATGGTGTGCATGTGTGAGAGGGTTGAGAGCTGCTCTCCTTGTCCTGTAGTGGCTTTGGGAGGGAACGATTGCTGACCCCCACGTGCAGTATTACCATTTGACATGTTTTAATGTATATCAAAGTGCAGAGAATACAGGTAATTTTTGTGAGGTGAGCATCAGGCCTCAAGCTTTTCCATGCTACCTGGTTTAGATGCAGAGAAAATAGATCTAAGCTTGCAATCTGGAAATTTATAAACTCTGATGTTTAGAACAACCACAAGAACACAAAAAACATCCAACTTTATTGGTGATGTGCAGATATATACTGCAAGTTATTGTTTAATCATAGAATCATAGAATAGTTTGGGTTAGAAGGGACCTTAAAGATCGTCCAGGTCCAACCCCCTGCCACGGGCAGGGACACCTCACACTAGAGCAGGTTGCTCCAAGCCCCTGTGTCCAACCTGGCCTTGAACACTGCCAGGGATGGGGCAGCCACAGCTTCTCTGGGCACCCTGTGCCAGCGCCTCAGCACCCTCACAGGGAAGCACTTCTGCCTAAGAGCTCATCTCAATGTTCCCTCTGGCAGGTTAAAGCCATTCCCCTTGTCCTGTCCCTACAGGCCCCCGTCCAAAGCCCCTCTCCAGGTTTCCTGGAGCCCCTTTAGGCACTGGAGCTGCTCTAAGGTCTCCCCTGAAGGAGCCTTCTCTTCTCCAGGCTGCCCCAGCCCAGCTCTCTCAGCCTGGCTCCAGAGCAGAGCCGCTCCAGCCCTCGCAGCAGCTCCATAGCCTCCTCTGGGCTTGCTCCAACAGCTCCATGTCCCTCTGGTGCTGTTGCCCCAGAGCTGGATCAGGACTGCAGGGGGGGTCTCCCCAGAGCGCAGCGGAGGGGCAGGATCCCCTCCCTTGACCTGCTGGACATCCTTTTGATGCTGCTGTCCTTGTGCTGCTCCAGGTCTCTTGACTGTTCTTGTCTCCATGTGGGGATTATGTTGCCCCCCGCGCCAGCAGCTCGCTTGCCCTAAGCCTTACAAATCTGGGATAAGGGCTGGGCAAAGACAAAGAGGGGAGTTGATGTGCGCTGCGGAGATTTGAATCCCAGGTGGGACTTATTTGATCAACCTCCCCCTTCCCCCCTCCCAGCATATCTAAATCTGGTGGTTGAAAATTTGTGTGCTCTCTGATACTGGTTCAGTTGTTGCCTTGCTCAGTCACACAGGGATGTCTGTAGGGCTTCATGCTACCATGAGGTTAATTCATCTGCATTTATGTCATGACTATTTACAGTAGAAATTTCAATTTCCTGTTCCTATAGCTAGAGCAAAAGGGCTCTGACCTGGCTGCTGGTTTTGTGTATTAAGGGTAATGTTTGCTCTTTCCTTTTTATAGTCTGCAAAGGGATGTTTTGTCAAAGCTATAGAAAGAATGACAAAGGACATTTGAAGAAAGCAAAAGGGAATTGACAAGAAACATGTCTAGTGTGTCTGCAGCATAAAGCTTGTATTTATTGGTGTGTGTGGATTTATGTTCGATAGGGTCACTTACATCTGTCTTTCAGCCGATGGTTGAAGTTAATTTAAACAGATAAAATTGGAATAGTCCTTATTTTGTTTGGAGAACCAATGGAGACGATTCTAGACCCTGGTGTGTGCATCTCTATCCCCCTGCCCCCCTCCCTTCAAATAAAAAATAAAGGTTTTATTTAAAGGAGCTCAATTCTGGCCTTTTTTTAATTCATAACTGAGCATTTCAAAGAATGCCATTACAGTTTCTTCTGGACCCGGTAATATCTTCCATTCACAGCATCATCTACAACAGGTCTTTTTGACTCCTACAAAAAACTGCATAAAAGCATTACACAGTGCTCCTATAATCTCATTAAAGTATATATGCATTCTTCAGTTGAAACATTTCGGTTATGTTATACAGCCCTACTTTCAGATACTTCTTCTATGTATGATTAATACATGTTTCAGTTTCTTTTTGGTATTATTGGGTTTTGATTATCTTATTGCAGTATGTATTTTGGTTTTGCAAAGCTTTAAGGTAACTTTGAAGTAGCTTTTTTCCCATTTGCTTTAATGCTGCGTACAAGTCTTTTGCATACAGTGTATGATGTAAAACTCAAATACCATCAAAGTTAAACTAATGGGCACGTAAAAGAAGATACAAATCTTTACCAGAAAGAAGTGACTTCCTTAAGATGAACAAGAAGCTATATTTTGGCAAACAGCTCTTCTGTACTATCATATGATCTTTTTGTACGTATTTTTTAGAAGAGAAATGGGTAGGGTTGGTGTCGTATAAGAGTTGCCTGCTGACTCTTAACTATTCTTCATCAGCTTAATTATGTTGGGATGTTACAGACTCTTGAGTTGCAGTGCTGGCAGAGCAGCCTTGGGGATCGGCTTCTGCTTTTGGTCTGCATCATTCTCTATTGGGAAATAGGGGTGCAGAAATAACCATTTTACAGTGACTTTCATCATCTGCTTCGTTGGCTTTGATGTGTGTGTGTTAATGTCCTCTCTCCTGTGCAGTGAGAGTACATGTTGTAGCTGAGCTCCACGAGCCTTGAACCACATGCTACCCATGGGCACCATCGTGTTGGGAAGCAGAGCTAGATCCCCACTGGGGTTTGGTGTAACTCATCCAGGGGGAAAACCCTTGAGGAGTTGCTCACGATGGAAACCATCCCTGCAGCTGTTTGCTATTCTTACTGCACATGTGGTCCTAAGCAGTGTCTGGGGAAGCAGGAGATGGGTCGTGTGGCGGCAGAGACCTCTGTGTGCTGTCATGAAATAGGGGTAATGTTAAACATCAGATATTAAACGCAGTTTTGGCTTTCTGTTAGTGAGCAGTGTTGTATAAGGAAGGTAAAGGAAGATGTTTGCCCCTGGAAGAAAGGCCTCTCAGCAGAAGCTGTGGGAGCCACTCGGCTGCTCTCTGGGATGGTGACAAGCTGCAGTGGGCTGCGGTGGTGCTCTGCAGAGCAGCTCCTGTGTCTTCCTGTTGTGTTAGGCTGCCATAACACGTGCTCCTCACTATAAACTCCTAGTGTGTCCAACACTATATAATGCTGTAGAACTTGCGCTCCCCTCCATAGTATCTGTAGGGATGCTTTGTTGGGGGTGTGGTGTGTGTGTGTGTTTGTTTCACTTCTGTCCCTTGGGTAATGTTTTCTGCTTCTCACTGACAGCCGTTTAACTTACTTTTTGTTGCTGAAGAGTTCTTGAGGTGGGTCCTGAGTATTTCTGCTGTAGCTGCAAGGCTGCACGCTCATCCTGCGAGAGGAGACAGGGAAAGGTGATGACCATCCCTGTCTGATGGCAGAGGGAGATGGTACTGTGGTCTTTCTGCATGCTTTCCGCATGGTGCTGCTGTGCTCCACCTGCATGGTGGAGGTGACGTGCACTTTACGTTGCTTTTTATACAGTAAAAATACATAAACTGGAAATGGGGAGGCTGTCCTGTTTCCAACTGATACCTTGTGGATTCCTTAGCCCCAGCTGGTGACTGCACTCCTGTTGGTGGCTTGGGATCCCTGACAGCGTGTCCCCGGCCTCATGGTGGTGACAGAATAAAGTCATCTCTCAAGCCTGGGGCCGCTGTGGCACGCAAGCAGCAGGGCTAGTATAGCCCTGCTCTGCTATTAGTTCTGTTTGCCAGAATCTAGGGGTTCACAATCTGCGCTTCATATTCTCCCATTGTGCTTTTGGTTGTCATGGGCTATTTTATGTCATGTCACCCTTTTTCTAACCTGTGTCCTCCTTGGATACTGCCTTTGAGTGGTTTCACTATTACAGAAGGCATTCTCTCTCCTGGAAGCAGCTGTTAGGATAGGGTTCAGCAGTTTAACTTCTGTGCTGTGTAACCATCAGTATTCTCAAAATGGAAAACTGAATCACATTGATGCTCTGGGAACTTGACATGTTGCCTGGCCGCTTCCTGGGAGCTTAGAGTGGGAGAGTGCTGCTGCTGCACTGCACTGGTCAGTCCAACAAGCACCTTCGGTTCTTGTCTGACAAGAGCCATCCTTTTCATTTGGCAGCTTAGATGCAGGTGGTAGCTGCCATATGGCTTTCTTCTTCCTCCCTTTCTTTTAGTTTTGCCTGTGTGTTTATGTACTAAAAGCACCAGGAGGACCATTTCTGTACTGGTGTAACACTGAAAGTGGGTATGTTTCTATTTGTTTTTAGGGACAGTGTATGTACTCATAGTTCAGTGAATTAGCAAAATGTTTTGTTGATGTTTGTAAAATAGACTCCATGAGTTCCCAAAGGCTCTTACATTTGGTGGGTTAGTTTTGGATTCTTTGATTTGCAGAATGGTTAATGCATTTTAAGACAACTATGGAAATAGGACACAGCTTGTATTTGCAAAATAGAGCTATGCTTTTTTAACATGGAGGATAATGGTGAGTTTTGACACTCTAAGGTACGTTCCACTTCTGTTAATCATTATACTTTGATTTTGTTTGATGTGTCTCGTTTTTCCACGGACTTTTATTGCAGCAGTTACCCACCTACGACAGGAAACCCAGGAGGAAGTGAAGCATCAGATCACTGCGGATTCTCTGCTCTGTTACAGCTGATATTTCTGTTTTGTGGTGTTCAAGTGAATGATTTCTTGCCATCCATGTTCTGTTTCACACGCGGGGTCTATATTGTGTCTGCTTTATCACCGAGGGTATTCTTTTGAACCCACATGCATCAACATAATTAGTAGGAAACTTATCCTTGGTTTTGTTATTGAGCACACAGTTGTAATTAAGTGCTTTCTGATGCTGCTGCTTTTGTTGATTTAGGAAGTGACCTGTAGTAGCCATATAGGATAGTTGTAATTACCAAGGGGTAGTGCAGCTCTTCTGCTAGATATCGTGATCTTGTTATTGCCATATGTCATCTTCTGCAGTCATACTGTGTTTCTCTTTCTGCTCCCTTTTGAGTAAGCCTTAAAGAGGAGCTGTGTATTGAGCAGTTCAGCTGCTTTCTGCCTCCCAGCTCAGTTTTGGTTTTGAGGCAGTATTTGTAGTCCTTTGGTAGGTCATTATTTCTGTTTGCATAAAAACAAAGTATCAGCAAGGGCAGAACAGATGGACATACTTGCAGCACTGTGTGCAGTTCTGGTGTCCTCAGCATAAGACGGACATGGAGCTGCTGGAGCAAGTCCAGAGGAGGCCACGAGGATGATCAGGGGCTGGAGCACCTCCCATATGGAGACAGGCTGAGAACACTGGGGCTGTTCAGCCTGGAGAAGAGAAGCTGCGTGGAGACCTCAGAGCAGCTTCCAGTGTCTGAAGGGGGCTACAAGGGTGCTGGGGAGGGACTCTGCATCAGGGACTGGAGCAACAGGACAAGGGGTGATGGGTTCAAACTGAAACAGGGGAAGTTCAGGTTAGATCTAAGGCAGAAGCTCTTCCCTGTGAGGGTGCTGAGGCGCTGGCACAGGGTGCCCAGAGAAGCTGTGGCTGCCCCATCCCTGGCAGTGTTCAAGGCCAGGCTGGACAGAGCATTGGGTTACATGGTCTAGCAGAAGGTGTCCCTGTCTGTGGCGGGGCATTGGAACTGGATGATCCTAAGCTCCTTTTCAACCCAAACCATTCTATGATTCTATGACTTGAGTTCTGATTTCATTCTCACTGTGTTCCCTCCTTGAACCATGGCAGAGATGCTCTTCCCTTTGGGATCATGCTTTGCTCCATGTGTGTCAGCTCATCTTGCTTGGTACCATGCTGTGCTGGACCTAGTCTGGAGGTGTTCTCCAAAACTTGTGGCTCAAACCACGCGGCATGTGAGGCTGTGTTGGAGGACCACGGAGAGCTGGTGAGAGGCAGCTCTGGCAGCAGAGGACAATGGACTGCCCAGTGCTGCTCAAGGAGAGTGCTCCTGAGCAGGAGCACTTGGGAAACAAAGTGCTTTGGGAAACTGCCTTGGGAAACAAAGAGGGTTTTAGGTTTTTTTATACTACTCCAGTTTTATAAACCCTCTTTAGGTGAAGACTGAGTAATGGCTGAATTTGAGGGCAGAGGGGTGAGAAAAACAAAAGGTGAGTGCTTGAAGCCCAAGTGATGTCTTGTATAGTATGTTTATGATCAGCCATGTGCCTATCAGTATGACAATGTGTACATTTCTGCAGCAAATTGGCTACTTCATGATTTGATTTGCCAGGCCAGATGTTTTACCTTGTCCTATCTGCTTTCTTGCATGTGGCAGCAGTAACTCTTCTTGCAGTCATGCTGGAGAAGCCATCCAGAGGAGTTTTGAGATGCTGAGCCTTGTAGGCTTGGCTTTGTCCTCCCCAAGTTGCCTAGGTGCAGGAGGCCGTGCTGCTCTTGTGTCAGAGCTGCCTTTGACATTGGTGGATCACTGTTAGTGGCTGTATAGGAGATGACTGGGAGGATTAATTCATCATCTTACCTCTGGAGGACAGAAGGTGTGAGTCTTGGAAGTGAGCAGGCAGATGGTGATCTGAAATCTTGGTTTGAAACTGTAGGGATAACACAGTGCCTCTGCCCTTTTGAAGAGCTCTTATGTGGCAGGGGGAAGAGATTAAAGAAGAAGCCAAGCTGTTGTGTGCCACTGGGTATAGCCAGCCTGTGACACAGTCCCCTTTGCAAAAATCTGTCTGTTGTGGAGCTCCTGCCTGACAACACAGTGAAGTTGGTTCGCTTCCCACCCCAAAGGTAAAAATACCTCCTTGAGCTGCAGGGCTGATGCTTTGAGGGAGTTAAAACTACTCATGTAGCAGAAGAGCAGTTGGTGAGCCAGTTGAATGCTGTTGAACATCCCGGTTCCTCTCTCCAAAACGTAGCAGCTTTCTTCTCCTTCTGTTCCTTTTCCTGCTGTTCTTCCCTTCCTTCTCCTTGTCATGCCATCCCCAGAAAAGGGATGTGTAAAGAAAGACCAGGGGCTCCCATCTGGAGGATGGGAGGAACGGATTTTCCTTTCCAAAGCCGCCTGAAAAAGGTGGATGTGTAGTGTTAATGTTGTCGTGTGATCTCAAAGATCACATATAAACAACTGCATTACTGCCTTTTGACCCAAACCAACCCGACCTTGACTGCAGGTAGTGACAGAATTACTGAACTTGATTATCATTACTTGTCTAGCTGTTCTTGCTGGGGCAGTTACACATATGTTCCAGATGAGAAAATATATTTTCATCTATATTTGGCTATACTGTTGCAGCATGCTAAAAGAACAAAGAAGCCAACCTAATTCAGTCTCTGAGCATGTATACGTTTAATGGAAATAGCCTCAAATTAATGATTTAGTAACTTTAATATTTCTTTTACAAGAGCAGATTGCAAACTCCGCATGCTAAAGTTAGGATGTTGTGAAGCAGCTAGTCATAAGAAAGGCAAATAAGTATCAGATTACAGAATTTTTTCTGCATTTAAAACAGGACCATATGTGCCTTTGAATAATTCCAGATGGAAGGATGCTGGTTTACAATTCATTGATTAGGATTTAATTTCTTCAGAAAATTAATTGCTGCCAGGTATGTCTCAACATAAGAAGGACATGGAGCTGCTGGAGCAAGTCCAGAGGAGGCCACGAGGATGATCAGGGCCTGCAGCACCTCCCGTATGGAGACAGGCTGAGAACATTGGGGCTGTTCAGCCTGGAGAAGAGAAGCTGCGTGGAGACCTCAGAGCAGCTTCCAGTGTCTGAAGGGGGCTACGAGGATGTAGCCCAAGTGGGCTACAAGGATGTAGCGCTGGCACAGGGTGCCCAGAGAAGCTGTGGCTGCCCCATCCCTGGCAGTGTTCAAGGCCAGGTTGGACACAGGGGCTTGGAGCAACCTGCTCTAGTGGAAGGTGTCCCTGCCCCTGGCAGGGGGTTGGACCTGGATGGTCTTAAGGTCCTTTCCAACCTGTGATTCTGTGATTCTACAAGTGTTCAAAAAATGTGTAGATGAGGACCTCAGTGACATGGGTTAGTGGTGGCCTTGGCAGTGCTGGGGTAAAGGTTGGACCTGATAGTCTTAAAGGTCTTTCCCAACCTGGTTGATTCTATGATTCTTCCATCAGAAGAAACTAAAGGAATGTATTTGGCTTACTAGGTGCACAAATCTAAACTTTTCACCTGTTAATTTTTCCTTCCATCCCTAATGTTTTGGATGCACAGCTGAGCCCTCAGGGATGTGGCAGCTTTAGATTGGTTGTATAGACCTTTACCTATATTATCATCATGTAGTCCCCAAGAGATGACATTTTACAGTCTGATTATTTTTTTAAGATGTATTTTTATGAAGCATATTCTGATGCTTATTGAGAGTCTTCCCAGCATGAATGTGAAACCTTCCAAATAAAAAGGTCAATGTTTAAGGAAGTTACAAACCTCTGAAAACAGTATAATAATGGAAATGGTTTTGCAACCTGAGGTCTGGTTGCCAACTCTAGTGCACTCTGCAACTCCTTTTGGAAGGAACATACTCTGCCAGCTTGCCAGTTTATTCTCTTTAATGATTCCCTTCTAAAAAAGGTGAAATAGAAATGGAGTACTTTTTTGTTTGTCAGGTAATGTTAAAGACAATTTTGTTACAAAAGAAACCTTAGAAATCGGCATGAGCTTTGTTCGTGTTGTCAAAGGCAGTCATTAAATATCCTGTCTCAGTAACTCCAGCTGTACTTTCATGGTAAGGTGAGAGAAATGCAACTTCAGTTTATAGAATCCCAGAACGGTTTCGGTTGGAAAGGAACTTAAAATCATCCAGTTCCAACCCCCTGCCATGGGCAGGGACACCTTCCACTAGAGCAGGTTGCTCCAAGCCCCTGTGTCCAACCTGGCCTTGAACACTGCCAGGGATGGGGCAGCCACAGCTTCTCTGGGCACCCTGTGCCAGCGCCTCAGCACCCTCACAGGGAAGCACTTATGTCTTGGATCTAACCTGAACTTCCCCTGTTTCAGTTTGAACCCATCACCCCTTGTCCTATCGCTCCAGTACCTGATGAAGGTCCCTCTCCAGCATCCTTGTAGCCCCCTTCAGACACTGGAAGCTGCTCTGAGGTCTCCACGCAGCTTCTCTTCTCCAGGCTGAACAGCCCCAATGTTCTCAGCCTGTCTCCATACGGGAGGTGCTCCAGCCCCTGATCATCCTCATGGCCTCTCCTGCACTTGCTCCAACAGCTCCATGTCCTTATGTTGTGGACACTAGGACTGCACGCAGTGCTGCAAGTGGGGTCTCATTATAGTTAATGAAGTCTTAATTGTTCCTGTATGTGCGGTCACTTGGGACTCTCTTGCTTCAGCCGTGGTCTGTAGGAATCCTCCAGTGCTCTTACCCTCCTATCCTGGGCAGGCTGCTCATTATCTATCCACATGGGGAACGTCTGAATCATGCTTCAGGTCCTTATTAGCTTTTGTTTGCATATTCTTTATGATAAGGCACTAGGATATCAGAAGGTAGTTCAGGAAGATCAGTGCAGTTCTTAACTACACGTGTCGATTGGTGTTTTCCTTGTTTTTTATTACTATTATTTTTTATTTACTTCTTCCTCAGTTATATAACCTTCTTACATGGTTATAACAGTGTTTTATAAGTCAGTATTGTAGGAAATAATAACTGTACCCATAACAATAGATCCTTTATTTTTAAGTTCTATCAGAACATCACACAGGGGCCATGTGTGATCTATTAATAACACAGATGATAGGCTTGGCATCTAAAGAGCCCATTCTAAGTTGCTTTTTCATCTTCATCCTCCCTTGTTTTATTTCTGCTGCCACAGTCAAACTTCTGGAGTTTAAGAAGAGCTATTTACTGTATTTACTTCCTGATAGAGGAGAGTATAGGATTTAGTCGTGGCCATGATGATTAAGAAGTCTGAATATCTGGAAAACTCATTTTCATGGCTGAGAACTTTATTCTTCTTTTACTAGTTCTGGGACCTAAAAATATTGTTTATTGATTATTCAGGAGTCATGTGAAGTATAAAATAGGACTTTCAGAGCCTTGTGGCTTTTAAGACTTTCTAAGCTAGCCCCAGTGACTTTCAAATGGTCGTTAAGAGGTTCTTCATGTGCTTTAGTGAATTGTTAACTGTTTGTGCCTGCAAAACGGAGGGTTTCTTTATGCAGTGTAAAAAAACAGATTTCTGTGGTGCGTCCTTTTTACAAAAAATGTGAACAGGAATAAAATCTGAGCATTTTAAAAACATCTATTTCAACCAATGCTACAAATACGTGTGATTTCAGAGAAATCAGCTTGATCTCCCAAAAAGCAGCATCTTTGTGGAAAAGTGCAGCTTGAGTAAAATAGTTTCTGGAGTACAGAACCTACTGTCCAGTGCTATTTCTGCAATACCACTAGGAAAGAGGCCAGGATTAGAAGGGAGCAAAATTTAGCAGGATGGAGGACTGGGATTGCTAACAGTGAGCATTTTCTCATGCTTGTGACTGTACCGTTTTTATGCAGTAGTCTGTAGGGAGGAGAATGGCTTTAACCTGCCAGAGGGGAGATTGAGGTGAGCTCTTAGGCAGAAGTTCTTCCCTGTGAGAGTGCTGAGGCGCTGGCACAGGGTGCCCAGAGAAGCTGTGGCTGCCCCATCCCTCCAGTGTTCAAGCCCAGGCAGAACAGGGCTTGGGGCAACCTGGTCTAGTGTGAGGTGTCCCTGCCCATGGCAGGGGGTTGAAGCTGGATGAACTTTAAGGTCCTTTCCAACCCAGACCACTCTATGAAGAACACAGGCCCATGCAGAAGTAATTTTTTGGAGCTTGCAGGAATTAAGATTTGGCAAAAGGAAAGGGGATGCTGTAACAGGAGGTGCAGTTGCCCAGCATATCCTTCCACCAAAGAAACAGCATTTCTTCAGGTGAAATGTGGGTAGCATGAGACAAAAGACAGCATTGTATCTCTAAGTAAACACTTAAACATTTAATTAATATATTACATTAATCTATGTAAAAATGAAGATGCGTGGAGGAGAGGATGCACTAGGAGCTATTAGAGATCACTGTCAATGCATTCCTAAAGGGAGATGGCAGAGGTGGCTTTTATTTACTTTAAGAAGTAAAGATTAATTGAAGAAATACCAAACATTATTCCAAGTGAGATCCATGCAGTCCTTTCCTGCAGAGCAGGATTTGTTATCTAAGTAAGGATTTTTCAATATGTAGTAGTTCTTATGCTATGCAAATAGTGTGCTGTCTCACTTTATAGCCTGGGTTGCCACAGGCGATTGCAGTAACCAAAATGTGTTGAAAGATAAGATGATGCATTGCACAAAAATCTCAAGTATTGTTGAATGACACAACTTTGCGATACAGTTAATTTCTTCATAGAAGTTTCTCTGCATCACTGTTGCTCCAACAGCTCCGTGTCCTTCTTATGCTGAGGACACCAGAAGTGCACACAGTGCTGCAAGTGGGGTCTCACCAGAGCAGAGCAGAGGGGCAGGATCACCTCCCTTGACCTGCTGCTCACGCTGCTTTTGACGCAGCCCAGCACACGGGTGGTTTCTGGGCTCAAGCGCACACTGAAGCGGCTCATGTTCAGTTTCTCATCGACCAACACCCCCAAGTCCTTTTCCTCAGGCTGCTCTGAATAATGAATGTCTCAGAACACAGCGTTTTGGCCAATGAAATGAGGAACCTTCTGAATTTTTTCCCTCTTTTCCATTCTTTTCTTGTAATTTTTTTTTTTTTTCACATGGATGCTTATATCGATTGCACCATGTAAGTAACTGTTTGTACAGCTCATGCAAAAACCCTTACAATAGAGGCTATGTTTTCTAGAAGTCAGAACTGACATTCTTACTAATGATTGGGTGCCTTCTCTGAAACATGTCTCAGCCTCCACTTTTTAGTTACAGACCTTTTAGTGCTAAATTTTCCAGTGTTTTAACTTCCAAAGTTGCTTTCACCCAAGCCTGGTCACCTCAGTCTAGTTGCTTTGCTTGTGAATTCCTTGTTCGCAAATGCCCACAGCTTAAAGCAACATGGAACGAGTGAATGTAGTTTTGCAGTGGAGTGCTGGAGAAGCCTGTTTGCTTTTATCTCCCTTCCTTTTCCCCCCAGGCTATCAGTGAGAACAAAATTCTTCAGAAGAGTAGTTTTCAAATGAAAACAGCATTTTCAAGAGAGTAGATGAGGTGTGTCCTTGGAACTACAGGAAGCCAGAAGATAAGTGTGTGTGAGAGCCAGCTTATTCCTGGCTTTCATCTAGTCTCCAGGTTCTGCTGGCATCTGAATCTTTCAGCATTGTAGGTTCCTCTTACTTGTTTCTGCTTGCCAGGCAGCATGAGCTATGGCCAGGTTCCAGTCTGGGTAGTCAATTTCAGTGATTGTCCCCCTGTGCTGGGCACTGGTGAGGCTGCACCTTGAATCCTGTGTCAGTTCTGGGCCCTCACAACAAGAGGGACATTGAGGTGCTGCAGCGGGGCCAGAGAAGGGCACCAGAGCTGGTGCAGGGCCTGGAGCACAAGTGTGATGAGGAATGGCTGAGGGACCTGGGGGGGTTTAGTCTGGAGAAGAGAAGGCTCAGGGGGGACCTTATCGCTCTCTGCAACTGCCTGACAGAGGGATGGAGTGAGGTGCGGTCGGTCTCTGCTCCCAAGGAACAAATGACAGGACAAGAGGAAATGGCCTCAAGCTGCAGCAGGGCAGGCTTAGATGGAGCTGAGGAACAATTCCTTCCCCAGAGGGTGCTCAGGCATTGGAACAGGCTGCCCAGGGCAGGGCTGGAGTCACCGTCCCTGCAAGTGTTCACACACCGTGTAGCCGAGGCCTCAGTGCCATGGGTTAGTGGTGGCCTTGGCAGTGCTGGGGAACGGTTGGACTTGATGAGCTTAAAGGTCTTTTCCAACCTGGTTGACTCTATACTAAAGCTAACATGGACTTTAGACACAGAATCTTAAATTATGTCTATTAACAAAAAAGCAATAATTACTTCTATGTGTAGAGCAGACCGGTTTCACATTCTTCAAAAAGGTGGTATACTTCTGTCCCCTCCCGAGTTTAACTCAGACATTGAAATGACCCATCTCTTACCCTGTTCTCCTTAGCAGACTCTGTGGTAAGGACTGTCCACTAACATAAATCAAAGTTATCACAACAGACTTTACTGAAGCTTTTTCACCACATGCACCAAAAGCCCAGCAGGCTATATCCACTCTGCTTGATGGGGATTCTGTTGATTAACACCAGCTGAATTTCTGTCTCAGCATGTCCAGTGCTCTCAATTCCCAAACATGGCTCTGTGAGACATTTATATTGGAGGAAAGTTTGTTGTATCAGGTGTGCTGCAGAAAATCTGTTTTTACTGGGCTGTTTATTACAGGCTTTTTATCGTGCCTTTGGCTAGCTGTAAGATGCTTCTCTTCAAACATGTTTCCCAATTTCTTTCACTTCTTCACTTCTCACAACTTCACTGTTGTGCAGTGAAGTACCCCTGACTGAGACAGGGAGTATGGAGGTATGTGCGGATTTAATAAGTGGCACTGGGAGTTGTTCAAACACATTGAGAAATCCCAGAACCATTAGTGTTGGAAGGGCCCCCTGGAGATCACCCAGTCCAACCCCTGCCAAGGCAGGGCCACCCAGAGCAGGTCACACAGGAACGTGTCCAGGCGGGTTTGGGATGGCTCCAGAGAGGGAGACTCCACATCCCCCCTGGGCAGCCTGTCCCAGTGCTCTGCCACCCTCACGTAAAGAAGTTCTTCCTCACGTTGAGGTGACACTTGTTGTGTTTCAGTTTATGGCCATTGCTCCTCGTCCTGTCACTGGGCACCACTGAAAAGAGTCTGGCACCATCCTCCTGGCACCACCTTTGAGATACTGATCTGCATTGATGAGATCCCCTCTCAGGCTGCTCTTCTCTTCGCTAACCAGGCCCAGCTCCCACAATCTCTGCTCGTGAGAGGCATTAAACTGTGACTTCAAAGGAGGTTCTAATGGGAGTAAACCAGTGGACAGCATCTTAAAAGACGATTTCCATTTCAGAACAATTATCTTTTGTCCCAGTTATTTGTTCCCCTGCAAGCCAAGCCATGCATCTGTGCTACCTGTGTCTGTTGCTCAAGGTTGAGCCACAAAAAGCCGTCACCTGCTATATTTAAGGTAGAAGCTCTTTTGTAGAGATATGTCAGAAAACTTTTGTATTTGCATTTCTGTTTTTTTCTTTCATTCCTTCCCCTTGCCCCATGGGTTTTGACCTGGCATTTTGGACCATCTGCTGACAAGGGCATGTCAGAAGACTGTAGAGTAGTATTTTCTATTCTTACATTTTGGCTGGCAGTGCATGTTAGCTTGCTGGTCTGTTACATTTGTAACCCTATACGAGGCATGGCCTCCTAGAATAGATCATAGAATCACTGAAAAATGTAGGTTGGAACCACTGGAGGTCATGTGGTCCAGCACCCCCGAGCCCTGGAGCACTGGCTGCAAATATGGGCTGTGTTACTCGGGGTCTTGCTCTGGTTGAGTTTTGCATATCTCCAGGGAGGGAAAGGACTTTCTATATCAAATGTAGTGGTCAGAACATCACCCACAAAAGAACATTTGGTGGCAGAGATCAGGACTAGTGTTATGGAAATGAGTAAAAAATGGTTATTGAAAATGCGCATATGACTTTTTCTTGTCCTAAGTGTTGATACAATTAGTTTGAAGGTTGCAGTAAGCCCATGTAACACTAGATCTCTAAGCGGCTCTTGTAAAAAACAAACCAAACCCAAAATCTTAGGAGTTCTTGCAGTGGATTTGGAAAAAATCCCAGGTATGAATTTATACAGCTGGGCATGGTACATGGTACTAGAGACACTTGTCTCTGCAAAGGAGGCTGGAGATGCACCAACCTTTTATTCTTAAATACTCGAGTTGGCTGGAAGCATGGAATAGAATTGTAGAATCTCAGGTGGGAAGGGACCTCAAGGATCGTTGGGTCCAACTTTTCTAGGCAAAGCATGACCTAGACTAAGATGCCCCAGCACCCTGTCCAGCCAGATCTTAACAGTGTCCAATGGTGGGGAGTCACCACTTCCCTGGGAACATTATTCCAGTGGCTGATTGTTCTCAGTGTGAACAATTTTCTTCTTGCATCCAGTGGGAATCTCCCCAGGAGTAACTTTTGCCTCTCACTCCTTGTCTTTTCCATGGGACTCGCTGTGAAAAGGGAGTCTCCACCTTCGTAGCGGCCATTTAAATACTGGAACAGTGTCATTCCTCCTTCCCTTCTTCTTCTTACTTCCACAAACCCAGGATTATAAAGCAACATTGTTTAAGGTGTTGGATGTATAGACTGATGCCAGCAGCAGTACTTATAATAAAGAGAATGCCTTTGAGTAGGAGCCTGTTCTCCATACCTTGAAGAGTAGTTGCTGTCCTAAAACTATCTGCTGTTAAATACTGGGAAGAAGTGGGAGCTGTAAATTTGCACCTAGTTTGCCTAGTGGAAGATGTGTGGTGGGTAGTGGTGGTGGTATTTCTTTTCATTGTTGAGAGTGGAAAGCGCGGGGCTTTTTTGGTTTGGTTTCCTCCCATCCCTCTCTGCATGTTGCCTGAAGCTCATCTTGCTGTGGTTGAAAGCGAAAGAGAAATGCAGAAGTTCCTGATACCTTCCAGAATGCTTTTCCCCTTGCAGATTTAAAACACTGGCTGAAGACTGATCTGCTCTCTGTGTGTCTAGATATAGACAAAATTCAGACTGCAAGTAGTACTTTGTAGCCTCAGAACTGATCACTTAGTGATGTACCAGCCTGTTCACCACCATCTCTTGATGTACATTTCTCTGCTCCCATAGCTTGGCTGCTGCCTTTTCTTATCTTCCCCAGGTGCAGGCAGGTGCTTAAAGCAACTTGCTGGCAGTGACCGACACTTCTTCCTCTTCGTTGGTGGAATGCGTTGAGGTCACAACATCCCACCTCAACACATGGGATTTGCTTGCTCCAGAAGCTGGGAAATTGCATTGCATTCTGTTCTGTTCCAGGCAGGTTTCTGTGAGTAATTGCAAACTTCCCATGTTTGTATTGTCTTAAGAGTTTCTATTGTTAATTGATTCAGCTGTGTGAAGCTCAGACAGCTCGGATAAGCCTTTACCATTTTTACTACCAGTAACATAATGTATAACATATGAATTTCTCTGTATGTGGCTTAAAAGTCAGATGGCGAGTGTCTGAATGCATCCATTTAACCATGTAGCCAAGAACAATTACATGTACTGTAAGGGCAGTGGTAGTTATGCTGCCTATTAAGCATGCAGAATTCTTCCTTACTGGAAGATTATCGTAATATTCCCTTGATGTAGCTTGGGGCTGCAGGGAGGTGGATCCCTATGCTACAAATAAAAAAAGGAAGAGGTACATTCGTGTGTTGCACCAGCTTTCAGCAAGCTTAAAATAATGCATTGGGCAAGAACATGTATCCTGCATTCTCTAAAGACTATTGACAAGTTTCACTTCTTTCAACAAACACTCCCTGTGTACATATGCAGGAATAGTTCATACAGAGAAAGCTGTATTCATGTAATAGAAGAACTTGTCTGTTTTTATGTAGTGTTCTAAACCCAGGAGGATTTGCACTTCAGGTGCAGATTAAATTGCAGTTAGAAAAGAATCTGTAAATGTTATCAAATGGTGCAAGTAAGGGGTGGCTTGAAATGTCTCAAGGCAAAAGAGATTTGTTTGCAGTTTCTCGCTGAATGAAAAGGCTAATGGTTTGTTCATGTGGAAAAGAAGTAGTGTTAGCTTTAACTAACTCTTTACCCCACACAACGCTCCGGGCTTGGGAAGAGTGGCTGGAAAGCTGCTCATGGAAAAGGACCCGGGGGTGCTGATTGATGGAGCTGAACATGAGCAGCTTGTGCCCAGGCAGCCAAGAAGCCACCAGCATCCTGGCCCGAATCAGCACCAGAGTGGCAGCAGGGCCAGGGCAGTGACTGTCCCCCTGTGCTGGGCACTGGTGAGGCTGCACCTTGAATCCTGTGTCAGTTCTGGGCCCTCACAACAAGAGGGACATTGAGGTGCTGCAGCGGGGCCAGAGAAGGGCACCGGAGCTGGTGCAGGGCCTGGAGCACAAGTGTGATGAGGAATGGCTGAGGGACCTGGGGGGGTTTAGTCTGGAGAAGAGAAGGCTCAGGGGGGACCTTATCGCTCTCTGCAACTGCCTGACAGGAGGATGGAGCCAGGAGGGGGCTGGTCTCTGCTCTCAAGGAACAAGGGATGGGACAAGAGGAAATGGCCTCAAGCTGCAGCAGGGCAGGCTTAGATGGAGATGAGGAACAATTCCTTCCCCAGAGGGTGCTCAGGCATTGGAACAGGCTGCCCAGGGCAGGGCTGGAGTCACCGTCCCTGCAAGTGTTCACACACCGTGTAGCCGAGGCCTCAGTGCCATGGGTTAGTGGTGGCCTTGGCAGCGCTGGGCAACGGTTGGACTTGATGAGCTTAAAGGTCTTTTCCAACCTGGTTGATTCTATGATTCTGTGATTCTAACTAAAATACAGTATTTTGAATTTGATTGTTTTGGCATGAGCCCTGGTCAAATTAAATAAGTCCTTTCTGAAAAGATTGTTGAGTTTTACTTGTGCTTTCTTCAGTTTCTTTGTTCCCCAGGGAAGGGAACTGGAGAATAGATGTATAATACGAGAAGGTTATTTGGAAATGGGTTGGGAATTTGGGGCTGATGAGGTTTTTTGTTGGGTTGTTTTTTTGACAAGTGAAATCATATATGGGTGTCTTGACAGTTTTGGAGTTCTGGTAAATCCGGGCTTACTGTGTTGCTTACTTTGGAAATGATGGAGTCTTGCAGCTTGTTTACAGGGCAGGACAAAAAGTAGTTCAGGAATTGTGTACAGGATGTGGGAGATCACTGATACTCAAGTGATTCTAACCCTCAACTTGCTGTTGAGGGAGGAGAATACTTGTAAAGAAGGTGTTGTAACTTTTCCAAGGTGAATGGGTTATTGTCCTAGTTGATGTTTGAGACAATGAAATACAGCTTCTAATATCCTTTTATGTTGGCAGTGGAGCAAAATGAACCCATTTCATGGAAAGACTCACTGTGAGCTTTCTTTTGGCTTGTTGCAACAGGACTGATCTGAAATCATATATCTTTTTAATTCTGTTACTAGAGTCAGAATCTTTTGATTGCAACTCCTGGAGATGCAGCAATAAATGCATCCTTCTTCAAATAGTGATTATGCATTATTGCATGTACTTGCAAGCCAACTAAAGGGACTATAGTATGAAATCTCTTGTATGACTTCCACAGAGGTGCTTAAAAATAACTACACATTCCTCTTTTCTGTTTTGCTTTAGTTGTAGGATAATATTTTTGTTCTCTGCTTTGGTGAGTTTTGTGTTTTCCTTCAATATAGCTGATACTTAAAAAAAGAGCATAAATGGTTGTTCCAGTAGGCTAAATAGCTATTGACCTGAACATTTAAAGCTTAGCTTGGAGATCTGAGATTAAAGTATCATTCCATAAATGAACTGTCAGCTCCAATGTCTGAGACTTATTTAGCTTCTGCTCCATTTCTCATTGTGATTTTTTTAGGTGCAAAGTAAAAATAATGGCATTGTTGAGAACAAAAAGCAATGAAAATGTAATTCCTATCTGTGAAGATAGTCACTTACACACACGAGGTTGGGTATGCCATTTCCAAGTAGGTATTGTGCTTCTGAGGCATCCATCCACTTGGGTGAACCTTGCTTAGTGTAGTCCATCACTGCTCCATGATGGTGCTTCTCCCATTTCTCTTATCCAGACGTCAGCTGGCTGTAAACCTTGTGTGTAAACTCCCCAGGTCCTCCTGTCTGTCCAGTGCTTATTGCGCTGATCTTTGTCAGGCATTTCAGGCGTGGGGAAGCCAATGTGTACAAATACCCAAACTCACCCGACTCGAGTGCCCAGTCTGTTGGAAACACACTGCAAATACGTGTTGTAGTATAGGATCAGCCGATAGTAGTGAGGTTATTTTGTGATATTATTTTCTCTACTTGAATCAAAATCTAAACTTGAGTGTAGTTCACACAATAGCTTTAAAAGTGCAAAATTACTATTTGTCTCTAAAGAATTAAAGGATTCCAGATCTGGGGGTCTGAAGTTACAATGAATACTCTGTTAAAGTATGTTAAAATACTGCTGTGTTAAAAACCCCAAATCCATATAAATGTGCAAAGTAGAAATGATGCTGTACCTAATCAGCTTTTGATATTCTGTCGATCTTTACTAATCTACAGTTAAATATATATAAATCAACATCCGCAGGTTTTTTGGGGGGGGCTTGAATTTTGCATCAAATTATAAGGGACGTAATTGTGAGCCCATTGCTCTTTAATCATAAAATCACAGAATGGCTTGGGTTGGAAAGGACCTTAAGATCATCCAGTTCCAACCCCCCTGCCATGGGCAGGGACACCTCACACTAGCCCATGTCACCTCTATCTTTTTTATGTAGGGTGCAAAGTCTTTTAAAACTAATCCCCGCCTTAACTAATTACTGATACAGAGAGTATCAGAGGTATAATTGGTTTTTTACCTTTTTTTGATGTTTGATTTTTTTATTTACTTTTTTTTTGCTCCTGGGAAATGGAACAGTTTCTCATGCGTAATTCCAGTTAGCCATAAGATCTTAAATCTTCTACTTTTGAACAACATGTTTCCTTTTTGTATTATGCTACTCTGTGTTTCTTACTCCTCCAAGTATGAAGGAAGAAGGTTTGGGGGTTTTTTTGCCAGTATAACAACTATTTTATACAATTCTGCATTAAAAGGTGTTTACTGGATTTTGGAAGCACTTCCTGAGCTGGAAAGATGAGCGGAGCTACACAACATGCTCTAACAGGTTCTGCAGTTCTGAATGCCTGCCTTTTGGATGCTGTCAGTACAGAGGCAGCCGACTGGGGTTCGCCAAGTCCTGCTGCATCAGTGGTAATTATTTCAACTCGGACTTGCCAGCTATGATTGAAAAAACAATTAAACTCAATGAACATTTTTGGAAAGCTCTTCCTCTTCTATCTTTCCCTTCTTTATTTAAAGTGAAAGCAGAGTAGCTCACAGTCAGAAAGCTTTGGAAAATCTTTGTGATACACAAAGAAGCTAAGCCATGATATTTGTCTTTTTTACATAGTCTCTTTTCTAGCTATTTTCCTAACTGTAATCTGCAGGAGTACTGCTGAACTGGTGACTAATGCCGTGCCCAAACAAGCCGCGTGAATTTGTGGAGGAAGGATGTAATTCCTGCCCTCCTTCCCCTTCAGACACAAGTGTGCCATCAGTGATTTGACCTGGGAAGCAAAGAAACCTGAATGATTAAATTTAGGTCACAAAAGTTTAAGTACCATCCAGTCTCAGGATACATATGGCTGGAGGGAAAAGGGAGAGGGAAGGACAAAAGGGAAGCAGGAAGATGGACTGGAACACTAAGGCCCTTCAGAAAAGGGGAATTCAACCCTAGTGAAACCAATACAGAAAGCCATAAAATGCATCAGACAAACGTATGGGAAGGAAATCAGAGGGACAATAAGGCTGTGAAGCGGATGGTCTACTTAGTAATGCGTCACCTCACAAAAAATAGCAAGTGAAATAGTTCCTTCTTCAATAGATAGGAGAAAAAAATCAGGTGGGACTGTGCTGGTAAGTGCTCTGGTTCTGGGGGGGAATGGGTTTTTTTTACTTATAAGAATGAATTACTGTCAGGCGTGAGGATGTTAAGTAAAAAGATGCTCAGGCTGGTGCACTGAAGCACAGCAAAGTATAGTGACCAGTTTGCCAAAGGATTCTGGTAGCATTTAAGGGTAGCGGGGTTGCTCTGTTCCAAATGTGTGTTACTGTCAGTGTGAGCAATGTGGTGAGATGGCAAAAGCCATTTGGGAATAGTCAGTTACTTGGTTTGGTTAAGACTATGCAGGTTTATAAGAAAATGCAGAATAACCTGATGAAGCAGCATGAGGGAGCAACAAGGAGACAAGAACAGCACGTCGGACTAAGGGGATTAACAGAGGCTTAGTTAGTGTCTTAATTTGTGAAGGAAGGGGGCAGGGTAAACATGAGTTTATAGATAAAAGAGGGCCTTGATAGAGATTCTAAATCCAGAATTGGGCAATGCTTTAAGTACATGGAAGAAAATAGATTGCTTTATCTTAGTGCTTGTCTCCAAGGGATCCAGGAAAAAAGAAGGGGTGGGGGAAGCGTATGAGGCAATGGAAAGGTAGAACATGTCCTGTGAACAATGACCACTCAGCACAACTAAATCCAAGGAAAAGGAAATACTCCCACCCACTCTTTTTCCTTATCCTTTTTCTTACAAAATTAGTATCTCCTTGGGAGGCTGCTGAAGCTGAGAATTCTCCTGAGGGTTGAGATGATTTAGGCATTTGTATAAGTAGAAGTGGAAAGCGTTACAGTAAATAAGCTGGGCTTAGAAAAGTGCAGAATTACCGTGGTTTGGGGCATAAGTGCATTTCAGAGTTGTTTTGTTGATTTGAATTAGTTTTTAATTTTAAATCTCTGCAGATGAAAGCATCTCTGAATGTGTTAACATAAATGGAGAGGGAAATGCTGTCTGGTGGTAGGCTGGATTCACCAGTAGTGTCGCCAGACTGAGTCTTGTTTTGTTTCTGAAGTACAGCCCTACCGCACGGGCAGCTCTTGACCTCACTGTGTGCCACGTCCTCCTGGGATGGGACGAACATTCGTTTCCTCCCTTTTAAAATAAAACCCAAACCAAACCAGAACAAAACCATCACTGTCCCTGGAAGTGTTCACAAACCGCATAGACGAGGCCCTCAGTGACATGGGTTAGTGGTGGCCTTGGCAGTGCTGGGGTAAGGGTTGGACTTGATAATCTTAAAGGTCTTTTCCAGCCTGGTTGATTCTATGAAAACAAAACCCCAAAAACCTTTGTTTTTATATGTTGCTCGGCTTTTGCTTGTGAAAATCATCGGGAACCACTTGTCTTAAGAACATATGAGTATCTTCCCGTTTTAAGAAGTTGGCACGAGGCTGTAGTATGAGTGGAGACGTCGTGGGCCCTTAGCTCTAGGAATATCAACAGAATTAAAGAGGAACTGCTCTGGCTGGAAACTGAACTGCTGTAATAGTTGAAGTGCTTCCAGGCACTAGTGACTGCTGGAGCCATGTTGCCTTCACCTGCCCAATTCCAGCTACTTAATAGCCATTGGTGTCTCAAGAGAAAAGCCGTGTGAGTTGAGATCTGCCCTATAGCCCATGAATTTCCATATCAGGTATGCAATGAAAAGTCTGAAGCAAAGGCTGGTGTAGTAGAATCAGTCTTGAAGTTGTCCAGTACAACTCTTGACTTCTTTCTTCTCTTAGTAAAGAGAAATGTTAAGTTAGTTGATGTCCACTTGGGCAAGTTGGAACTTCTTGTCACTCTTTGAGATTTCTGAGATCTGTTATGCAGTTTCAAAATGGGTCTTTTGGCAAATCACGTTGGAGAACCATCTAATGTAGTGCAGATGGTGGCTGGTGGCCATGCCCCTCTCTTGTGGCACAGGGAGCTCCATAAGTTGTGATTATGAAATATCCTTTTCTTTCGATGGGCAGGTTAAATCCTAACCAATTGCCATTAGCATGCATCAAATGGAATGAAAGATGTTTTCAGAGGGGCTTCGAACTTTATAAGGCACTTGGCAAGTATTCCTTTCTCATTCACTGTGTGTTTACAGAGCACCTCGCAAAGCAGTTTATGTGCCTGTTGTATTTACACTAGGTATGTTAGAGTTCTTTTTCACCAGGTGTGTGTGTGTAAATCTGCTTGTGCAGATGGTTTCAAGTAGAAACCCCACACTTCAGAGCCTGTCTTATGGATGTGAAGAACTTCCTGGGCATGAGGAGGCCTCCTGTTAAACTGTTATCTCAATAATAGTTTCTGAGGCTTGCGAAAGGAAGGTGCTCCACTTCTCTGCTTGGAGGGGGTGGAAAAACACCTTTTATTACTGTTTGCATTGAATTACGGGAGTTAATCATTGCTCATGTGTGTATGTGCATGGAGAGAGAACGTGTTCTCTGAAGGCAGTAAATCTAACAATGTTTTCTTCATCTCTGTGTGCTCAGGAAGGTGATTTTCCTGTGTTAGGTGCTTTGAAAGCATTTTTAAATCCAGGAGCCACTGGTGAACAGTGTCCTTCGAAAAATGCTCTTGTAATGCTTGTGTAGTGTTGTATATTCTGAAGCACAGTAAAGCTGAAGCAGAAATGTGTGTCCTGAAATACAGTTAAATGTGCCAAAGCATTAGACATGACAACTCATACATTTCTCAAAGGCAAAAGTAATTACAGCAATTGCATATTGGTTTTAATTATCAATATTCATTTTATGGTAACCGAAGGATGAATATACAGGTGAATGAAAAGAAACTACTGTTTTTAACACCTGGGTAGGAAAGTCCATAGTAATAGTTTCCACACACTTGGTGACCTTCAGTATGAGAACTTGCTGCTGTCTAGTCCAATATCTTGTATTTAACTTAAGGCATCAGCAGGCGTTTCACTTCATACTCCCATTTAACTCCCATATCTTGAATTTAACTTCAGTCATCAGCACCAGAGGTCAAGAGAAGTGTAAAACCTCCCTGCCAGACAAATGTGGGATGATCTTCCTGTGTAATAGAACTTGTTTTACATCTTTAAGAAGGATGCTTTGCATCTCTTCTAAAGCATTTGTGGTTTTATATACTTTTGCCTATCATGTCTGGTTTTAAAACTGGCTTTTCTTTGTGGTTTTTGTTTGGTTGGGGGTTTTTATGCCTGTTTTGGTCAATAGTAATCTCAGTAGTATTCTGGTCAATAGTAATTTATTTCCCTCCTGAAAAGAATAAGTGACATTTGTAGGAATGGTTGTAACTTTTGACTTTGCATTTGTTCTTATTATTATTATAAATACAACAATGCTTGTAATTAGAGTGCTTTACTATTTTTAGGGAGCATATTGATGTAAGTTACATAGCCTAACGTTAATAAATACAAAAATGCTTCTTTTCCAAATATACATCTGCATTAGAGTTCCTAATATAAAGGAGAGCAAAGCCCCTGGTTAACATTTTTTCTTTTGTTAAAATTGTTTTGAAGGCAACATTTTCGTCTACCAAAATCATTCAAATGAGACATTTAATTTCATTTTACTTTGCCAAAGTAATACAAGAACAGATTTGGTTGTAAAGAATGTTAAAAATTAGATGTAATAGAGCAGAATGTGAAGCTCTGCAGTATCGATTGTGTTTTTGAATGGATCTTTTTGTTCACATTGCTTTGTGGTCAGTTGGAAGCGAGCACTTTGCATCCTGCTAAGCGTGGAAGGCTTGAAATCCCTACTTGTTTGGTGTTAACATTAAAACTTTGCATATGGCTCTTCCTGCTAGTGACCTTGGAGGCATGTCTGTGCCGTAAGGGCTTCTTGCTGGAACAAAAGATAGTTCTGTCTAAGGCTTGTTTGAATTCAGGAAGCCATGTTTGCTAAAGTAAAATCTTGGTGACGCAACTCTGTCAGGTTGCAGCAGCCACACCTCTGCGGAACAGTTCGGGTGTTCGGTCTCAACCTTTGTTCACAGCTATATTCCTTTTCCAGCAAAGCATCTGAGGTGGTTTGCATTCTCCTGCTGGCAATGGAGCTGTGCTAAAGGCAGAGCCTTGGAAGAAAAGGCAGCAGCAAGTACTGTTGAGGTTTGCAGCAGTTCTTTGTCAAAGGGACTGGATGGCAGCAGGATAAATGGATTCTCTTCCTAATCATTGTGGTAAGGATAGCGTTCAATGTTCGGAAGTGTTGAACGTGGGCTTTGTAGAACAGGATTTCATAATGCTTGAAACCTGGAAAACAATGCAGAATGCCATCATTTGGCTCCAATTGGCTCCAATTGCACAGGGATACTAGATCAAATTAAGTAGGTACATCATTAATGTCATAATATCGTTTTCAGTGTGGCTCCGAGGTATTGCGTTAACATTTGTCTTTGGTAGTGGTGTTTAATGCAAGAATACCTTCCTAATGAGCCATGCTGCTGAAAGTGCTCCCTCTAGGACTGTGTAAAGCTAGTTTCCACTGCTTTATGACGAGGATTTGCTTTTCTGTAATTATGGATTTGTAAGAATCCCTTCAAAATTAATAGGTTTTGGACAGCAATTACAGTTCTGAAGCATATTTCAATGCTTATGTGCTTAGTCCCTTTCCCAGCCTGTACCTGCTGCGGATATTGACCTCTGTTCTCATGATGGGTTTCTGATGAGTATGACTTCTCACCACTATCAGACTGAAAGTGAGCGTGTCGTTACACATTAGCTGTTCTAACTGCTTTGGGGAAAACCCAGAGTTTTGAAATCAAGTCCTGAAGGATCAGCATTTCAAAAGCAGATCATCCATTTCTGCCTGGAGCCACCCATATTTATGCATACACATACAATGTGGCTCTTAACCATCAGATACCAAGTTTGGTACTGAGACTTCTGAAATTTGCTGTTCAGATGCAAATGCTAATGTATCTCAAGCCAAGAAGTGCTTTAAGCATCCTTTGTGAAAGCTTGCTTACTGTAGAGGCTGAAATGGAGAGCTGTGGGCTTGGAGAGCGTTCAGTGCATTGTTAATACTCCTCTCCAACCAGATGCAATGCCAGGGCTTGAACCCTTGTTTACAGCAGAAGTAAATAAAGCAGTTTTCTTACAAATGACTTGTGAAGAAGTGATAGTAGCAGTGTGTGGAGATTGTAGTTTTTCTGTCGCTGTGTTCAGCTATGCCTTGTCTTCGTACTGATTTACTACCAAATGATGGGGCAGCTGCCAAAGACCCTCATTGGACCATGCTGAGTACAACCTGATGTTCATCACCATGGTCCGCTGTTGGTGAGTTAAAATGGGCATGCAAAATTCGCCCTTTACAAAAATAGAAATTTTTCCTCTAACTTGCCAAGAATGCAACGTTTCTCTTAGATTTCTGCTTTCTGACTTGACTTCTTCCAGGGCTAATCAACACTACTCCTTCCCTAAGTCCCTGGGAGGAACTGGTGAAGGATACAGGCATAGTACGTACCTTGAAAGACTAAACAGCTGTTACCACTAGGCATGGACTAGGCAAATGAACTTATAAACCCACGTTTTCTTCATGGGCAGCACTGTCTGACTGCATGGTCACCAGTTTCAGAAACTGTCTTTTTTAATTTATTTAAGATTTTAATATGGTTACCAAAGTATTTAGTGTAATTTGCCATTTAGGGGGGAAAAAAGTCCCAAACAATTTCCTTACTGAATGCATTCTCAGGCATTGATATATGCTGACTTGCCTGCTGCAGTGCAAATAGGGATCTACTGTGCTCAGCGTGTTCAGAGCTTTTATCTGTCTAGGAGACAGTGAATATCTCTAGAGAGACTAACTTCAACTTTACTTGAATTCACCCTGCTTGCTGGAAGAGGCAGTGCAAAAGAGGAGGTATAGAACAGCTGTTGGTGAGGAAAAAGCTCTTCTAGTTTCCAAGACATTGACTTGACTATTGCCTTCCCCTTGGGCCACAAAGTAAGTGGTGACTGCTAAGGTGATGTGAAAATGGGATGGTAAAGGACTTGGGAAAAGCATGAAATCATCTACTTTAAGAATGTTTCAGTTGAGCATTGGTTTTCTGGCTGCATTTCAATAGAAATGATACCCATTCACGTGGTGTGTGACAACCTCTGAGAAGGGCCTGGGTATGCCGCGGCTGCTTTTTGCTTTGTTAGGAAATATGGAAAATGAAGAGCGTTGCTAATTGAGTACTTCATGCAGAGATGAGCCTTTTTACTTGAAGACAGATTTACGTGATATTCGCAGCCCATAAATCACTCCTGCATTGCCTCCCTGCAAGACTATTGGCAGTAGAACACGTTACTCAAAATATGCCTGTTTTCAATTAGCTCAAGGAAAATTCTCTGGTCATGGAAAGAACATCCATCTCTATTACCTGCCCTGAGACTTAAACACCCAAATGCATTTGCATGAAGCTCACTCTGCATAAGTAGTGATTAGCGCTGGTTATTAAATAGAAGAGGGTAGGAAGACTTAACACAACTGCCTTTTGAAATGTTTCTAATCCTGAGATTTAGAGCTGTGATCAGTTGTGGAATAGCTCCTAAGAAATGGAGAAGTGCAGCAAAAAGTGGTTTTGGCTTGGAAGGCAGGAAGGGTTTCAGAGAGCCATCTGGGCATCCGTCGCAAGTCCGATGTGTGCTGGAGCTGGTGGGTCACTGCTGCAGGGTGCCAGGACACGTCAGGCATCATGGCAAGGCGAAGTTGTTGCCTCACTTGTCCTAGAATCATAGAATCATAGAATAGTTTGGGTTGGAAAGGACCTTAAAGCTCATCCAGTTCAAACCCCCTGCCATGGGCAGGGACACCTCACACTAGAGCAGGTTGCTCCAAGCCCCTGTGTCCAACCTGGCCTTGAACGCTGCCAGGGATGGGGCAGCCACAGCTTCTCTGGGCACCCTGTGCCAGAGCCTCAGCACCCTCACAGGGAAGAGCTTCTGCCTTAGATCTAACCTGAACTTCCCCTGTTTCAGTTTGAACCCATCACCCCTTGTCCTGTCGCTCCAGTCCCTGATGAAGGTCCCTCTCCGGCATCCTTGTAGCCCCCTTCAGACACTGGAAGCTGCTCTGAGGTCTCCACGCAGCTTCTCTTCTCCAGGCTGAACAGCCCCAGTGTTCTCAGCCTGTCTCCATACGGGAGCTGCTCCAGGCCCTGATCATCCTCATGGCCTCCTCTGCACTTGCTCCAACAGCTCCATCTCCTAACTCATTTTTTTCTCTTCTGGGTGGGAGAGCAATACTGGTATTTGTTGCTTTTCTTCTTTACCAGCAGTTTTGTGTATACTCTGTGTACAACCGTCCCCCTTTTTATCTCTGGGGTCGGGGAATTGAGAGCTGCTTAGTTTTGTTTTGTGTTCTCCGCACAACACGTAGACACCCTTGCTTTTTATTTGTGCTTTGTTTCAGCAATGGTTGGTTGGTCCTTGGAGTTACAGGAAGATTGTCTGTGTTCTCACTGTTTCTTGTATAGCTGGTTCCACCTCTCCTGCAACGTCTTTGTTCTCTTAACTGGAGAAAAGGCGAGGGACATTGCCAACTTTCACAGAAAGCCGCTTTGCTTCCAAGGGGAATTGAAATAGTTTTCATCTGTGACCTTTCCTATTGAAACCCAAGTCTGTGTGAATCGGCGTGCTTAGAAATGAACAACGTCCCATTAACATGGTCAATCCAAAATCCCCTTTTGAAGGCAGAATGGGTGATCTTGATTTGTGTGAGGTTGCCAAAGTAAATGTCAGTTGAAGTCTTCTGGCTTGCACTTTGCTGGAACAATATACCTGGCCTTTAAATAAAGCTTTTTTTCACTTCCCGATCCAGGATGAAGACCTCATTTTATTCTGGTTTGCTGTTAGTGAACAGATTTCTAAGGGCACTGAATTAATAAGCACAACTGTTCTCCATTTTTCCAATGAAAAAGGCATTTACTTCAGCACGTACATTTTGATGTGTAAAACAACAAAGGTATGACATTTTTAGGAGCATCTTGTCAGCCTGTTCTAGCGGGTAGTACAGGCTGCTTGAGAGCATGTGCACGTGGGTGTAAATTTGGAGGAGTCTGTTTTGTGAACATAATGTCTGGAAGGGGAAAATCTCTATAAATACCACTGCATGTGTTCAGGTTCAACTCCTGGTGGTGTTACTTTGGGGAAGTGCTGGGCATCTAGGAATTTACTTTAAGTAGTCACCTTTTTATTGTGGCCAAAAGAAGTGGGTCGTTTTGCAGTGTGCCTATACCAGAAAGAAACATACTCCGTGGCAGGGTTCATTGGGGCTTGCCCAAGCACGCAAAAGACTTCATGGTAAAGAAATACTTGATGTACATATATATGCTCTCTACTGGGAATTACTGGCATTTTTGTTAATCATAGAGTCATAGAATGGTTTGGGTTGGAAAGGACCTTAAGACCATCCAGTTCCAACCCCCTGCCACGGGCAGGGACACCTTCCACTAGCGCAGGTTGCTCCAAGCCCCTGTGTCCAACCTGGCCTTGAACACTGCCAGGGATGGGGCAGCCACAGCTTCTCTGGGCACCCTGTGCCAGCGCCTCAGCACCCTCACAGGGAAGAGCTTCTGCCTTAGATCTGACCTGAACTTCCCCTGTTTCAGTTTGAACCCATAGCTCTTAAGTTTGTGTTTGAGGCTCTTAAAAGAGACTGTAGAGATCTTCATGCAGTTTGGGGCTGTTCAAGAAGCTCTGTGTGTAGCTGCGTCAGTAAAGAAATGGGTTTTATTAAAGACTTGGTACAAGTGGCTGTAACTTATCATAGCCTGGAGTGCTTGAGAGAAAGATGTGTTGTGGCAGATCCCCGCTGAAGGACTGTTGTCTTCTGGCATTACACTGCTCAAGATGCAAAATATTCTTTACTAAACTTAAAATCCTGACTGAGGGTTGAACGTCACATTTGGAGGAACAGCATCTTTTCATCGTAGTTGTAGTTGGAAGGGAGAAGAAGAGGAGAGCCCTGACCATGATAAGCTGACTTGCACAAATTCATGTACCAGGTGAGCAGCTCTCTGCTGTATAACTCAAAGAGAAGGAGCCTTAGGGTTGCCTCTGTACCTTGGAGGAAGCAGCTGTGGGGAGCTAACAACTGAGAGAGGTTCTGCTCCTTTTGGAGTCAATGGGAGCTTTGCCCTTGACTCCTGGGGAGGAGCACAGGTTCAGAACAGGCTGCAGTGTGTGTAAAGCTACAGCTGTGTGCATCTTGGATATCTTAATATTTTGTTTCTGCCAGGAGTACTTTCTTAAAGAATGTTTTTGAGGGATGACAGGGTTGTCAGCATAGCCCTAAGTTAAACCTGCTTGGAATGGGTGCTGTACTGAAATGTAACATGAAGGGTAGGCAAAACTTGCACAGCGCTTCGGGTTGCTTTTCAGGAACAGACAATGCTCTGCAAAAAGCTTTTTTTATCCCTTGTAGAGAGCAATTCTTGAGTTTAAACATCCTGTCTCTTCAGGTTGTTTGGATAGACCTCAGGCGAGCACAAGGAGGAGAAAAGAGATGCTTTATGCGTGAGGAAATGCTCTGTTTAGCATAGTCAAAGGCTGGTATGTGCTGAATACATAAGAGCAGGAAAACTGCTCTTTATTACTGAGGGGTTGATGTATTTAAAAAGGGGGGAAGGGAATAAAAGGAAAAAAAAAGTATGATGGGTTTCTTGCAGCCATGACTGATAGAATCACTGTTGCTTACATCAGCTGTGAGAAGGAAGTGTTCCTAATGGCTATCAGATCATTGGTTTATGAGCCTGGCCAGAAAACCTTCCTGCAGAGAATAATGGAGTTAAAAATGTGATGCTGATCAGGTGAAACTGAGAGGGTGGATGCTCAGCAAGTTCAGTAACAACGCACTGATTCTTCTGTTGATACTGTCTCCCAAGTCCAGGAACTGTGGGCTTCCTGTGTCACTTGGCTTTCCAAGGTGGCACGAGAGCTCCATCAGAGTTTTCTTTTTTGTTGGTTTTGTTCATTTGTGGGGGTTTTTTGCTGGTTTGGCTTGATTTAGGTTTTGGTTTGGGTTTGGCTTTAGTTTTGATGTGGCTTTGTATCCCAGGAGCCAAGGACCTGTGCATGTGATACCTGTTCTTACACCACCAGTCCTGCCAGGGCTTTTCAGTGAGGTTTGCACTTCTTCATTTATATATAAGAAAGATTGAGAAAATGAAATAATGTTGAAGTGGCTTAATAGAACTGTGCACTTTAGTCGTCCTGTCAGTTATCTTTTTCATTTTGTATTTCTTTTATTGACTGTGAAATCACCATCAGGCAGGGATAAAATCATCATTGGTTACGCAAATCAGTGCACTTTCTTCCTTTCATAGTTCATCTTACTGCTTTGGACTTGACAGCAGTCTGCTGCTCCTGGACAACGAACAGACCATCTTCCACAGCTTACCATGACAGTGTTTATTTAAAACACCCCAAACAAACACCACTACTCCCTGCACCCCTCACCCCAAATAATTTCATAGAATTCTAGACTGGTTTGGGTTGGAAAGGACCTTAAGATCATCCAGTTCCCACCCCCTGCCATGGGCAGGGACACCTTCCACTAGAGCAGGTTGCTCCAAGCCCCTGTGTCCAACCTGGCCTTGAACACTGCCAGGGATGGGGCAGCCACAGCTTCTCTGGGCACCCTGTGCCAGCGCCTCAGCACCCTCACAGGGAAGAGCTTCTGCCTTAGATCTAACCTGAACTTCCCCTGTTTCGGTTTGAGCCCATCACCCCTTGTCCTGTCGCTACAGCCCCTGATGAAGAGTCCCTCCCCAGCATCCCCGTAGCCCTCTTCAGACACTGGAAGCTGCTCTGATGTCAAAAACATTGGTCATTTCAAAACAACTAAGGATGGAGAGCTGAAGTTCATTTTTAAGTGGGGTGCAGAGATGTTTGTACATTGAAGGGACCTTACACTGTCATGCTTTCAGGTAAGGGTGAGACTAGAGGTATAGTATATGCGAAGTAGAGTGTAAATTTGGTGCAAAACAGTAATTTTGAGGAGTGTATATGTTTTCTATTGAAATATCATTCAGATGTCCTTTTTAGGCCTTATGTCTGCCCTACTGAGGATGTGAAAACAATGTGTGTGCATGTATATCTTTACATTTTAATGACTAAAAATGCATTGTAGATGCTCCTGCAGTTTGTATGACATCCAGAGCAGGTAGCCCTGTTGGCAGGATGCTATGCAAACTTGGGAAGAGAATAAAAGGTACCGTCAGGCATTTCTGAGTGAATCTGGAAGAGGTGTAGGTTTCATTGGTAATCCAGAACAGTTAAACAAACCAAAGGGGTTGCCAATAAAATGAGATTCACATTCACCTTGCAACATGTGCAGTGTGTGAGCTGCAGGGCCGTGTGAGCTGCTTTGCGCTGGGGTAAGCGTTTCCATTGTGAGGACTTTAATTTCAGTTTGAAACCAAAACCTGAATAAATATTTCCTTTTTCTTTTAGCACCGAGGTTTTTAGCAGGGGAGAACTTCTTGTCAAAGTGCTTAGTGCATACCTTGTCATGGAATTTGTGGGAGAATGTGAATAGAACATAAATAGCCCCAGCGTTTATCAGATAGTTCAGCAAAAAGTAAATATTGAAATTTGTTTCTCTTCCTCTAATGGACTATTAAAGTACAGCCGGGTTGGGGGTGGAGGGCCAAAAGGGACAATTCCCCCCAACAGTCATGTAAAACCAGGAAAGTTTAAATCTAGATGGGCTTGTTGCTGCCTCTCTCCATGTGTTCTAACAGATTTAAAGCCTTAATAAAAGACTAAGAGTGAATAAACTGTACTGTGCCCTAGGGAGACAGCAAAAAAGATCAGAGACATTTTTCCTACATCCCTGTTATTGTAGGGAATGTACTAAATTTACATGAGTAGCCAAGGGAGGGAACACATCATACCTAAACTACAGAAGTCTGACCCAAGAAAGATTCACTCAAACAGTAGTACAAATATGAGTAAGGTGCTGAAGTCTGTTTTCATGTTGAGGTACAGCTTGCCCCTCATCTTTCCAGCTGGAGTGACGCCTCTTGCTTCAGGGCAGTGGGAGACCTTCCACTCCTGAGCCAGGCCATGGGTTGCTGGAGTTTAAACTGCTGTCATATAGTCTGTGATGTATTAATGAACCTTCTTTGAGCTGCCTTGTAGGAAGCCGGTCAGACTGAAGCCTCGAAGCCGGAGCACTTGGGTTGCCTTTGTTCCTCGTGTGTCTGCGATCCCACTTGAAGCAGGTTTTGCTCCTTACCTGCCCCATCCATTTGACAGGTGCTCCCACCTTCTGCTCTGGGACCAGCCTCTGCTCTTCCCCCCGAACAAGCCTTCCTTTCCTATAAGCTCCAGCCTGCTTTACACAAGATGTACCTACGGAGCTGTGTTGCTTTAATTCCTAGGCTAGAGCATCCCAAGTGCTTTAGCTGCCCTTATAAAATGGATTTTCTCTATCCTGTACCTTCTGAGTAGCCACACCTAGATACATAAAATTACAGCTACTGGCTTACCAATACTTTATATAATTGATTGATTCTGGTTTTCTACTGAAAATATCTTTTGTGTGTGTGTGTAGAACTATTGCAAATCGTTGGTATCAAACAGCTGTTGAAAGGGCTAATAGGATCCTGTGATCTTTTGATGTTCTGACAGCTCCCTTCTCCCCTTCGTCTCCTGTTAATGGGTCCCAGATCATGGCACAAGTCTATATTCACAGTTGTCTTTCACTTTATACTCTTAAATTTCATTCCGCTTGTGTTCCAGCTAGCCCAAAAGACTGCCTGATTTCCTTGAGATGCTTTCAGGAGCAGGGAATTCTCCAAACCTTGGTCTCCCAGAGGTTGTTAGTGGATACCTGCTTCTTTGTGTGGTCACTGCATAACTTATCTAATAGCCCTGATGTCACAAACCTGAAGGAACATAGTGCCTTCTCCTTGTCTGGATAGCTTATCTTTTTATTGGCTGTCTTTATCCAGTGCTTTGTTCATCTGTAAAATGTTATAGGTCTCTACCTTAAATATTATCCATGAGACACCACATGGGTTCTTGCTTTAACTCTGGATTAAGTTTATTGTATTATCCTTTTTTGAGGGATAAATTACTCAGGTAGAATCAAATTTGCCTTGTCTTCATTTCACTGTTCAATTACATTTCCTTGATTTCTTTTGTCCAGATCTTGTATTATCAAGGTCATGCTTATGTGCTGGTAGCACCAAGATCGCTTTTCCTTCTCTCCCAAACTACTTCCTTTCCCCCTGCCTCTTGTAATGATTTTGGGTGTCTCTTTGGTTCCACGTGCCAATTATTTCAGTGTTGTGGGCTGGAGATTATCCAGATCCCCTCATTCCTTTATTGTAAATGGTCTGATTTTGTTTCCACACTGCATGTAGTAATAAACGTTTTCC
Source organism: Strigops habroptila (assembly GCF_004027225.2). Taxonomy (NCBI): domain Eukaryota; kingdom Metazoa; phylum Chordata; class Aves; order Psittaciformes; family Psittacidae; genus Strigops; species Strigops habroptila. Next base: position 43,643,816 of record NC_046359.1, read on the forward strand.
TATACTAATCTTCAGTGCATCATTTTATTTTCTTTACTGAAAGTGTTCCTGCTTACTTTTTCCTACACATCCTCTTAAACCTCAGTGTGTAGTGTTCTCCCTCTTGTGAAGCTCCCATGCACAGTACTAGTGGTGCCCACGGTATTTCCTTTACATGGTTCAGCTCCAGCAGGCTCCCTGTTGGTTTTACTCTTCTGCTTGTAGCTTGTAACCTCCGAAACATCGGTTTTTTCCACTCGTGGAAAAAAGGTTTCCTGCTTATTTTTAGCATTCCAGGTCAGGTTTCTATTCGTATACAGGTAACCTGGAGTCCTCTTCACCAGATCTGTCCTTTCACTTGGAAGACAAACCCAATGCATGGAAACGAGCTTCAGTTGGAGTGCAAATACCCCCTGAAATCTGTCCTCCCCACTAGCCTCATGAACAATTCCAGTTGTTTCTTGAGCTTTGCCCTTCCCAGATTCCATCCTGTTTGACGTGTCCCTGGGAAATGATCGGAAATGGTTAGGATTGGCTTGTAATTGCTTGAGCTACTGATTGTCTAACAGTGTGAACTGACTCTGAGGCAGCATCCCTGTGGACCTGTGACTGACGATGACTGTTGACCAAAGAAAGCCTTCAGCTATCGTGTCTGTGCCATTGGTAGCATTCACATGGTGTCTGTTTGGGGTTGTTTTAAACCAAATATGTTGATTTCCCAGGAGTTCATCCTTTTCATCAGCATTTTGTGAGTAGTAATCTGTGGACCGCGGTCTGTGCTGAGATGTAAATCTCTGCAGGATCCCAGTTGCTCTCCAAAGTGGGGATTGCCAAAAGCCTGTTCTGTTTCAGCAGTTCTTTATTTCTGAAGCACTTCATTGGTATACACTGCTTCTTCCTTCCTTGAGTTCTTATTTATGTTTTTAAATGCAGTTTGACTATCTTGCAGCCTTCAGTGCATGTGCTGCGTCTGTCGGTGGTGTGTAGAGGATGAGTGTTGCTGCACAGCAGTCAGCTCTGTGTTCTTCAGTCAGTCCCATCCTCCATGGCAGTAAAACATAGCCAGGAGAGCTCTTAGATATGGTCAATTGCTCCATCTTTCTACACTAGTCATTTTTGATGGATGAAAGAATCCACTGGTGAAGATTCATGCGTTTAGTACTTCTCTTCCTTTGTTTTTTCTTCTCCCTCGCTAACTATCCTACCCAGCAATAACCTGTTTAGGTTTGTGTAAGTATTCTAACCTTGTGGAAGTTCAGGTTAGATATAAGGAAGAAGTTCTTCCCTGGGAGGAGGTCAAGGTTTAGGAATGGAAAGAGGTATAAAATGTCTGATTACACCAGTGATTGACTCCAGTTTTTCTAATTCCATGTGCACTGCAATGCATCTGCTTGGAAGTGCATGTACTCTGGATGCAGTTGTTAGTGGTTGCTCTGCCACAAGTGGAGTAATAGATGTTGATCGTGTTGTGACATTGTGTAAGCTTTTCGAGGTGAAAATGTACTTGTACATCCGGATCTGCTACATATTGGTGTGAGTGTTCCCCTCATTGAGTTGGCCAGACCCTCTTCTGTGCTTGTTGGGGTTTTGTGGCTTTGTTCTCGGTGTTTATTTTCCCTTTTTTCTACCCGCCTCCCCATTATTTTTTCTGTTCGTTTTTGTTTGATTTTATTTAAGCTTCAGAAGTGAGGACATCATCAGGGCTGTTGGTTGTGGGTCTGTAGGTTTAGGTGTGCAGAAGGTGAGGGGTTTTGTGCTATCCTTCTGAGTTAATGGTGAGCAGAGAAGGGCAGAGGGAAAGCATTAGCATCTTGTGATGCCTGGCAGGGTTTGATTATAGTTGAAATAACCAGTTGTGATTTATGTTGTTTAGGTTTTGATGGGAAGGAAGAGGAAGTGGGGCACATCCTGCCTAACGACTGCTTGTGACGCTCTATGATTTATATTTGCAGCATGTGCAGCAATACTGTTCAGATGAGTATGAAAACGTTCAGTATTGTCAACTGTTGAGATTTCTGCCTCATGTCGTCTGTGCTAATGGACAGTTCCAGGCTTGATTCTTCTCTGCAGACCTTTGTAGTCAATTAGGCCCAGGCATCTTGGTGCTGCTGCTCAATAGGAGTGTGTTTTTAATGTTAATGCCACCACATCCAGGGAAGGATGCTGAGCGGGTCGGGAGGGGCAGGGTGAGACAAGGTTTTTCTAGAGCTTTACAGGGATGTCAGTGTCATCTCCCCTTGACCAGTGACTCATACCAGAAAAAGGATCTCGACACTTTTCAACCCCAAACCAACTCATTTATAATTACAATTTTGTTTTCTTACTTAACACAGTACTTCTTTCCTCTCCTTAATGATCACTGAGCAGATGTAGCATGCATTAAAACTTGGCTGCATTTTACAGTAAGCACTCCCTACTTTGGTTCTAGGTTTGTCCTTTATGCACTGTGAGCTGCTCTGAGGGGCCAGGTAGGTGCCTGGCTTTGTAGGTCACAGATGCATGCATGCATACATACATACATACATACGCAATTTGGACTTGCTGTTTTAAACTGTATTTGGTGTTAAGTTGCCGCAGAGCTGTGGTGGTTTAAGATTGTACTGAGCACAGCACGTTGCTCAGTGTTGGTGTTGGTCAGTGAGGGTGTCTGTAACTGCAACGGGAATAAAATACATACTATTTCTTAAAGAGTATGTATTAACTATACATACGTATATAGTATTCTTAAAATAGCTACATTTCAAAGTCCACTTTTATTTGTCTTCTATGTAGGTGGGATATTGTTTGCTCCTATGACTAAGGGACCTGCTTAACCCCATAAGCAGATTTTTTTTAAGATGACTGCATGTTGAGATCTAGGGATTATTATAACCAAGTCCCAGTTTGTCAAGAAAAGGTGACTTTAGGCTGTATTTGGGGAAGTGCAAATCTTACTTGAATGGTGAATTCTGTTAGTTGCTACTTGTAGGTTTCATTTTTATCAGGGTCCTTTTGGGGAGTGGAATCAAGCGTAACTTGTAAATCTCTTCTCTCTGCCTGTCCTCTTGATGCTCAGAGGGGGCTGGAATTGTGTATGTTGTGAGAAATCCTGCACTAAGGGTATATGTTTCTAAGCAGAAATAGTCCTAAGAGAAACAAATCAAGAAGTAAAAAAACCATGCTTTCATAATACACCTGAGCACCTCTTTTAGCATAATAGGAGCCTTTGGGCAGTTCCTATCATCGATAACTCATGCTTTAAATAGGCAAGAAAAGCAAAAACAGGGTAAAAGGAAATATTTGAAGGAAACTCAAGTACTTTGTTGGCCCTCTGTTCTCCCCTCACTGCCAACTTCCCCTATATACAGTTTCCTGGTTGGTGCTTAGTGTCATGCATGCCCGTTTTACACCTCTGTTACCAGATTGATAGGGAGTTACCACCTTTGTGCATGTTGACAAAGAGGAGCAAACTGGTTCAGCGTCATGATTTAAAGCAGTCCCTGGAGGAATGTGGCAACAGATCTTTTGTGCAAGTGCTGCTGCAGGGTTGTGGTGTCTCCTTCCATGGTGCTCCCAGGAGATCATCATTGCTTTGGAGATGCTGTGGCTGGTGTGGGTCACATCTGTCAGAGCTGGAAGTAGCTGCTGTATTCACTAGGAAAGCATTGCAGCCAGGAGTTCTCTTTAGGAAAGGCCTTGTTCAGTGCAAGATTTGGGAAACAAAGCACTGGCTGAAGTAGAGAAATCCACGCCATCATTAGGAGAGAGTCGGGGAGGCTTTGCAGGGTGATCTGTGTTCATGTGGCTTGTGCTTTGGTGTTTAATTGGTGTAGCTGAAATACTGTTGTACTGTTGTCCCTCTGAGTTGTTTGGTATGGCTAATCAACTAGTGCTTTGCTAGATTTTCCAATGGATTGGAAATGTGACTGTTTCCTTAATATGAAAAAACAATGAGTTTGTTTTCATTGATATACTTTACTGCTTTGTTTGCATGATCTACAAAGGAATTATACATTTGAAATGGGAACCAAATGCCAGCACGCATTTAGAAGAATGAATAGAAGCAAAAAATATCCAGTCTTGTCTGGCTTTAACTGAAACTTTAGGAATTTGGCACTGCTAATTCCAATGTGTGGATGTGTTGGCAATGTGCAGCCCCTCCTAACTGCGGTGGAAATAGTCCTGCAATGTCAGCAATGCCAAGAGCATGGGATGTGGTTGGATTTTAGGAATTGTGTTAAGAAAGGCAAACACCTAATTATTCCTTGTCAGTTACGTGTTTTGAAATTCCTTTGGAAATGTACCTGCCCATATACAGCCTTGTGCAAAGCCTTTGACACGGTCCCATGCAACATCCTTGTCTCTAAACTGGACAGGCATGGATTTGATGCATGGACCACTCACTGGATAAGGAATTGGCTGCGTGGTCACACTCAAAGAGTCATGGTCAACGGCTCCATGACCAAGTGGAGATGAGTGGCACCGTCAGCATGCATTGGAACAATCAATATGACCCATGAAAATCAGAGGCTGTGTTCATTTTTGATGTGAATGTTCAAGTAAGAGAAGAGAAGGAAGCATTGCCAAGAGCTCTGCGTTCAGGGACTGAACTCCAGCAATCCTCCTGGAGGAGGCTTTGTGTAGCTCCTGGTGCGGGGTTTCCATAACATCATCAGCTCTATTACTGTGGGTATGATTTTGTTGTGAATGTTTCACAGGTTTGGAGGTTTTTAAGGTCACTCTTGATGAGGAAGAGGATTTCTGTTTGTTTAATAACACTGGGAAGTCAGTGGCCCTCAAAGCTGCAGAAGGAAAAAGCATGAAAATCAGGTATGCAGCATGGAGGGAAAAAATACCTGACCTAATAAAACATTGCCCCCCTCCCAATCATTCAGCGTTCTGAGGCTGGCCTTGTATTTAAGATCTGCTTCATGAACTATAAAAACTCAGATGTGGCAGATACCTGTCATATAGCATCTGGTTTAAATGCACATTGAATCTAAACTGACACTGTTTATAGCTACTCTGTCCAAGCTGCTATCTCACTGAACCCATCTTGCTATCTGTTCCTCCTGTATCCCTTTTGTGTGTTGTGAAGCCAGCAGATGCCTCTGAGTAAGTTAATGCTGTGTGTAGGATGGTGCACTGTCTGCTCAGGTTAGATTGTAAAGAACTCCAAAGCGATGGAACATCTGGAAAAAAATGATGTGTTGAATAATGCATGCCTTGGTTGGGGAGTTAGTTTATACTATTCCATACCATGAGGGCTGGTATCTGCAACAGTACCAGGGCAGCAACCTAGGGGGAAAAGATTACTTTTTATTACTAACTGCAAAGAGAGTTATTTTTTAGACTTAAGCTATACCACTTTGCTTTTAAGATAGAGCTAAAACATAAATGACAAATCAGTGCCGTTTTCTCTCTAAGGAGAATGTCTATGGTAGTAACTGGTGTTCCAGATTTTAATAATAACTAACTGGTGTGGACTAATTTTCAAGTTTGCAGCCTCCTGGGAGGCAAAACTGTACTTAACATAGCACTGTATAATACAGAATAATAGTACATAGACTCACTTTTAATGAACAGCAGTGAAATTCATCTGATGGAGAAGCAAGGCAGTGATGCCTGTGTTGGTCCTACTTCATGGGGTGCTCTAAAGCGGTTGTTTCGATGGCCTTCTATTTGGTTTTGTCATCTTTATAAATGTATTAAACATTTTTCTATTCCAGCAATGCAAGTATGAAAATCAAAGCACTTGAATAATTTGCAAAAGCAATTCGTTTTTTAACTGATGGAGTAATAATAGTAATAGCTATTCCTTTTACAAAAGTAGCCCTGGTAATCTTTTGGAACATGATGCCACAGAAGGAGCAATGACAGTATCATGTATTTACTATAGCCCAAGTTGTCCAAATGCTATTTATATATAGTTCTATTAAAGTCTTGTTTTTCAGAGTACTTTTGTACCTGCATGGCTGCCTTGTTTTAATAACATATTAGAAATGACATGTTATGTTAAATGATATCAGCATAAAGGGCACAATAGCCTTGAGGTGAGCCCTGGTTCCCTTTGCAGTCAGCTGGAGCTCCTCACCAACTTTAGCCTGTCCAGCACCTCACTTAGGAGGGTGTTCAGAGCTGTCCCCCCTTCCACCCAGCGCCACAGGCTGCCATGCATCTTCTCCTGCAAAACTGGGCAGCAGGATCTAACAGTTCCTTATCAAATCTTCCAACAGGGAATCTAGTTTAAACTGCTCATTCACTAATGGTCTAAACCAAACTCCTCACTCAAGAGGTTCATGCCAGGTATGGGCTGTTGCCACTTTTACTGAGTAGTAGTACATTGAAAGCAGTTACCTGCAAGCGTTTTATGGTGTGCTTTCAGGGATGGCTGACATTCCTGCAGCCTGGCTCCGTCCTGTCTGTAGGAGAGTGGACCTTTGCTGAAAAGCCACTGTGCTCTCCCCACCGGCATCAAAGTGCTCCACACTACGTATGCCTGCACATGGTACAGACAGCCCAAGATGTCCCTGCTCATTGCAGGGGGTTGGACTAGATGAGCTTTGAAGGTCCCTTCCAACCCAAACCATTCTGTGCTTCTACGATTCTTTTTCTTCTGTAGACCAGATGTTGATCACACATTGACCTGTGAAGCTTGTGCTTAGTGGTCTCCAATGCAACCTATCTCTTGTCTTGCTCTTGGGATGGGTGATCAGGATCAGACGGCAAATGCAGTTTTGCTAGTTTATTCCTTCTAATGTATGTGCTGCCTAAGGAGAGCAGTTGACTTTTAAATGACAAAAGGAAGGAGATGGTGCGAATCAGCCATGTTCTCTCGTGTTGGTTTTAATGCCATAGACCTGATTTTATCACTGGAGACAGAAATCAGCAAGATGCTTCCTCCAAATTGTTGCTTAATTTAATCTTCTTCTCTGTACTACTTCCCACCTCGCCCAATGCTGCACGTATCCTCCATGGATTTTGAAGATGCTGCAGGAACAAACCGATTTCCTGTGGTTGCAGGTATGCTTTCAAACCTGTAATTTGCCTTAATGGAAGGTAACGCTGACCACAAAGCAGGTAAAATCAGCTGCCTGAGTACCCATCAAATTAATTACTCATTAAATCAAATAATCCTCCTTTGGTGAAACAAAATTAGTGATTTGATCTCTTTCAAGAGACTAGCAAAGAAAAATACTGAGGTATAAATCCTCTGTTAAGAAAAGCTCGAAAGCTATGAAGTACAGTCGTTTGCAATCCACAACTGCTCTCTCTTGACTTTGAAAGGGGCTGGGGCTATGTCCTGGTGATCCACCTTACAGTGATAGACACTTGTCAAGACAAGGAAGAAAGGGCAGAGCAGCTATTTCGAGGATAAATTTTGAGATAGGAATCTGTTCAGTGTTAAAATGTAAATATCCCAGGGGTTCAAGGGTAGGAAAGCTGCCCACGGGACTTGCAACAATTCATTAGTTCCTGATTGCTGTAGTATAATTTTACACTTTATTTTCATATGGGGTGGCAGAATATTGAGCAGTTTGACAGAAGAGTGAAAAATAGTATTTTTGATGGGATGATGACACTAAAGATTGCTTCAAATCTGTTACCTTCCAAACTGACTGCACCCTCAAATGATGCACACGTTTAGTGAAAATGGATGCTGGAGAGGGACTCTTCATCGGGGACTGTAGCAATAGGACAACCTTCTCCATTTTTCTTGTTGTGGCGTGGTTTTCCCCCATAGCATGGTGTGTCCTTGGTGACACCACAGCTGTTTAAGCTGCCAGTTCAATTAGACTCTACCACTGCGCACCACTGTTTCCTGCCTCTCTTTCTCCCTCTCCCTAACCAGCCTTTTTGTTCTTGGCTGTGACCTTTAGCTTCATGACAAGATTGATGAGCCAGAGGAAGGAATTCTTTTTCCTGACCTGTAGAATGATTTTTTTCTTTCTGATAATATCAACAGACATTTCTGTTGGCAAAAGTTGCCCTTGGTCTTGCCCTGTGAAAGAGCTACCAGTTAAAATGGTGGGTTGCTTGTTGTCTCTTGCTGTTGTTTGGTTTTTCTCCAGAGAGGCTGGCAAAAGTATCGGTTATGTCAGTTGTTTGTAATGTTACTATTCCTACAGGAAGAATAAATTGGAAATCAATACCTAGTTTCGTATCAATAAATGTTATTCAGGCTTTTGAGTAACATGACTTCTAGTCTGGCAGATTGCATTTGTTGACATAGTTGAAAGGTCTCTTGGCCTCTGCATGTGAACCAAGCTTATTCCTTCTAATGACAATTCTTTATCAAACATGTCATGGAAATAGCGGTGGCTTCTTCTCCCCATTTTAGATGCACCAAGTTTTTAAGTGAAGCTGAAATATGATGTTGAGAATACTACAGAAAAATAAGAGAAGTAAGCAGGAGTTTCCGTATTTGTCTTTTAAAGAAAATACATATGTGTATCTGTTACGTTCTTACAACAGCATAGTTCATAAGCCCTGCCAGAGGATTTCACAATACTTCAATCCTATAGTTGTAAATAAGCCATGATGTTTATTATGGTGACCCATTTTACTGAGAGTGCAGAATCTGCTGTCAGCTCAGCTTAAAGGAGTGACACGGGTATAAAACTATCTCCCTACAGTAGATTCTTTTTAAACCACTTTGTTTAGTAGTCTGCCATCAGAAGGGTAATTCATTTACGGACTGTACAGCTGTTATATATAATATGTCAAAACTGTGCCACTATAAATGATCTTTTGAAAAGGTCAAACCCTCAAGTGTTGTAAGAGCTTAAGGTCTGACACCTACATCACATTGGCGTGTACTGGGTAATATTTAAATCAGAGATACTGTGTTTATGCTGTGTGGTCACAAATGGAGATGATCACCCCACCATGATCATCTCCATTTGTGATGGGTGGGGTGATCATCTCAATACGAATACATCCTTAATACAAATACATCTGTAATACAGATCAGTGCTGTGTAAGGGATTGCCCTTCTTCTTGGTGATGTTTTCGTAAAGGCTTCCACTTCCTCAGTGTCTCAAAGTGGATAGTAAATGAGAAACTCTCTGGTCTCTGTCATAAGTAGCAGAATCTCAAATTCTGTTGGGTTTTTTACACTTAATTTGGTTTATTTTTTAATGCTTCTGAAAGGAGTGAAAATAGTCAACATCACAACAGTCTGTTAGGGGAAATGGCCAACATTCAGAGCTGTTTTGATACGCAAGAATGACATTTAATCCTGTTTTGAGGGAATACGCCACTCTTGAGCAGTGACATGTTTCTAGAAGTAGATACTTTATTCTGAAAACATTTTTGCAGTTGGACTTTCCCCTACTGTTTCCCCACTTCTGCATGGCAAAACCAACGTTTTTCTTTCTGTTGGTATGAACTAAATCATTAGACGGCAGTCACTTAATCACAGCTAGTCTGTAACCATAGCCTTGGTAAAACTAAGGTATCAGTTACTTGTCTTCATTAGGAGTTAAACTTCTGCTCATCACTTTCAGAAAATAGAAATAACCGTTGTGTGATTGACCTGTAGTTTTAAAAATATCACTTGTGCAAAACTTGGGTGTTTGAAGCTGTGCAGGTTCTTGAAAAGACAGAACTGTGGTTATCTCTACAGAAATAGACTGCACCTAACAAGGATGCTGCTATTCAGGCTCTGTCTTTTCTCAGGAAAAGTTGCATGTTTTCATGGGCCACCATGTAGGGATACATGGTCTGGACTGTGGTCTGGAACATACAAGGATGCTGGAGAGGGACTCTTCATCAGGGACTGTAGCGATAGGACAAGGGGTGATGGGTTCAAACTGAAACAGGGGAAGTTCAGGTTAGATCTAAGGCAGAAGCTCTTCCCTGTGAGGGTGCTGAGGCGCTGGCACAGGGTGCCCAGAGAAGCTGTGGCTGCCCCATCCCTGGCAGTGTTCAAGGCTAGGCTGGACACAGGGGCTTGGAGCAACCTGCTCTAGTGGAAGGTGTCCCTGCCCATGGCAGGGGGTTGGAGCTGGATGATCTTAAGGTCCTTTTCAACCCAAACCAGTCTGGGATTCTATAATCTGATTGTTTATCATGTTTTCTGCATGCTATCTCTGATTGAGCAAAGTGCCTGTAGGACAAAGGAGCTCAGTGTAGAGCCTGCAAGGGGTGATAAGGGAATGGCCTCTGGCACAGCTCTGTGTTTTCTGCCACGTCCTGCCCTGGCACTGCTCACTCAGGGACTTCACACTCCTCTGTATCAGTTCTTGTTTCACTCAGTTTCTGGCAATGAAATGTGATTTACAAGTGTAGTTATTTCACAACCACCCTCCGTCATCCATGGGCAGAGCTGCTGGTGACGGGCATGGTTCCAACCACTCTTTCCAGAGGGTGCTGCAACACAGTTCATTGTGCCATATGACATACGACTGGCCTAGTGAGTTTTCCTGTTCTGATGTTGAAGGGTTAGTTTTCATGCTGTTCAGTCTCCTGGTGTGCTTCCCTGTGCAGGCCCCTGAGCTGTTGTGCCAGTGGCAGGAGCAGGATGAGGATGGGAAGGATGCAGGAGAAGGGCGGGGATGCTTATTTTAGCAGTAGCGCTGCCGTATGTCAACTGCACGTGACCTTAATCATAGACAAAGGTCCCGTCTTCTGTCAGTCTTGGTATTAATGCTCCAGAGAATGGGACTTTAATAGGTTTTATTACAGTGCCAGCAGCTGGCGTGAAGAGGAGTGAGCAGAGGCTGCTGCATCCTGTAGTTAATGGGAGCACTGGATGCTGTGAGGCTGTCCTTGTCCTTCATAGCGTACTAACCTCTGTCCACCTCACAAGTGGAAACAGGCCTGATGCAGTAAGTGTCCTTAACCAAAGTGTATATTTGGCGAGATCTGGTGAGATGGTTGCACTGGTTAGGTGATTTGCAGGAAAAACATGGGTTTCAAAACACTTTGTTGATATCAGAAAGGATTTGGGTTTGCTTTTTTTCCCACTAAGGAAAAAGGAATAAAAGGTTTAAAGTCTTTAGAAATTGGGTAGCTATTAAAGAAATCATTGTTATTCTCTCTTTTCCATGGGGTATAGGTAATACTTGGAACAGAGATGCATGCAACTGCTGAAAGGTGATGCTGTTTGGCCATGAGGTTAATTGCTAACTGAAACTGCTGCAGTTTCTTTTCAGGAAGAAAAAAGCAAAATAATTGAAGGATTGCTTGCCACTGGAAACGCAATTAGTTTTATACGTATGAAGGAACAAAATTAAGTAGTGCTGCCCCCTTGCAGTTCAACAGCAAGTCAGTCAGTAAACTAGCTTCAGTACAGTTATAGTTACAGGCTTTTTGAAGGAAAGGTAGATAGCGGGAGTTTCCAGTCAGGCTTTGGAGGGAAGATAACAATGTGATTGCCTCATACAGCAGGTCTTGGATCTACAGTCTCCTAAATTTGAAGGAGATGAACAGATCCTTGTTTTGCAAAGACCCATTTCCAGATTTCATGTAACTACAGGTATTTTCTTAGTAGCAGGATCACTTGCCAAGGAAACTCAATGAATAGTCTTGCTCTTGGTACTTAATTACTAAAGGTGTCCTGGGGATAAGGTGTCTGTTCTGCTGGGGGAGAGGTGGCTTTGGCAGCGGCACCCCCAGTTTCCTTAGCCATCTCTGAGTCACTGGAAGCAATGGTTGGGGTATGGGGTAGGGACCCCCTTTCCTCCTCTTCGTGTGGAAGCGATGACTCCAAAGAGCTAATGCCTCTTACGTTTGCTCTACCCTCTGAAGAAAAGGTGGGTCGAAGTGGTTTTTGGTGCATGAAAACCTGAAGTGTGTCTAAAATGATTCCTTTTGTAGGTTCATAATGTGGCTGCTGCTGTGGTCTTTGAGACATCCACTGTTCTTACCAGATGTCTGGTGTTCCTAAGTATCCGTATGCTGGGGACACACAAACAATGAATGAATACATACTTGGGCAATATGCAGAGCTCTGCCCCTGATCTTCAACTGGCTTTATTATGTTAGATTGAAGAGGGTTGGTTTTTTCATGGTGTAACATTGTGCTACTAATATTCCAAGAGGGTTTTTTTAAAAGGCAAAGGTTACTTGCCTCTGTCATATGTGTTTTATTTTGGTCTGTGCCATATTTTACATACTTGTTTCATCATTTGTGCCTATCTGAAATACTTTAGACTATCTTGTCATCCCCCCACCATTCATGTTAAGGGGAAGAGGAGCCTGAGATGGTGTTTAAGGTCAGAGGTAGGCAGCTGTTGAAGATGGGAAGATTGCTTAGAAGGACAGGTATGGGCCAGAGCTAGAAGAGTGACAAATTCTGGTGAGGAGTTAAGGCTTTCAGTGAGAGATTTAAAGGCAAATCCATGAATTTTGATGCAAGTCTTTAGCCCAGAAGGGAACAGGTGGTGGGCGAAATGAGACTGGTTCTGCCATTTTTGGGGTGAGCTGTATACAGTGGGCCTCCTGAAATTTTACTTCAAATCTAAGAGCGTCATTCTGAAGCTGCTGTGACATTTGCTTTGGTTCCTTCTGCCTCAACCTGCTGTTCTTTATTCAGCAGACATTAAGCTGTGTTTAAAATTCTGCTGTAATGCAGCTTTATTTTATTTTTCTGTGCTGAGGTAATCCATTATTTTAGAGCTAAAAATTAGGGTCGTAGCTACCTGGAAATACCAGTATTTCATCACCTTTTAAGGAGATCCTAACTCTTTAAATACAAAATGTCTTACTCTAAAAATGAGACATTCTCAAAACATTTATTAGTTTGAACTGCATTGGATGCTTCTTTGCCAGTTTCATGTAATCTCTTATTGTTTGGAGCACTAATGACCACTTAAAATTGCAAGTCAAGCCTCTTTCTGCTCTCTGTGCTGGTCTTCACCAGATCGTACAATGTCTGTCTGGCCTCAGGGAGGATTTTTGCCAGCAAAATCTTTCAAGGCTTCGTAGTTGTATTAGGAAGGATGTTGAGTTTGAAGGGATACCAGTATGTATGTCTATGCATGTTCAATAATTCTGTGTGTCCAGCCCACCCAAGACAAGACTCAGTGTTTCATCTTGCAGTGAAGATTTTTTAATCTGACAATGTGATGCAAATAGAGGTTGGGACAAGCTGGGAGCATGGGTTCTTGGTCAATCCCAGTGCCATGGCTGCGTGTTGAGGCGTACAGCTTCATTAGGCCCCTTTCCTTAATTGTGTGCCCTTGCCTTTTACCCTTTATCATCCTCCACCATTCAGTTTCTTAGGCCCTTCCTTTTCTTGATGATGGTAGTTGTCTGGCTGCAGAGCTTTGTTCAGCTGACTGCCTTTCTCTTCTCTGAAATCACTGCAGAGCTCATTTCCTCCAATGTGCGCTGGAAAAAGACGATACTGCTGAAATGATGTAGATTGATAATTCTGGGGAAAACACATAAACCCCATTGTATGTTCTCTTAACTATATATGTTGTTATTAACCTTCTCATCAACCATTTGTGACAGTGGAAAAAAGTCCTGCCCCTCCTTGTTTTTTGAATGAACACATGGACTTCCCCTGTGCCTTTTTCCTTCACTATCTTGCTGTTGTCAGGAAATCAAAACTTTAATTCATAGTTATTTAATATGCTTGCAAAGCTTGAAAATAATGAACTATTTGAAGTATGCTAGAAAGGACATGCAAAATCTATGCAGTACATACTCACAAATAGTTTTGTTTTGACATTTATCTTGCTGTAGTCATTCTGCCAATTGGCTTCAGGCACGGCTACCAAAAGAATGAACACATGTTGCATTCATTAGTTCTCATCTGGCTGTGCTTCATCTTGCAAGACAGACAAAATCGCGGCCACATTAAATGGATTGTAATGCATTTGTAATGGGAGTTGCCTTCTGCTGAATAGGGCGCTAGCTTTGCGAAGCTGCTGCTTTTAAGCGGCGACACTTTGCTCCGGTTTAATATAATGGATGTGAGTATATTGCCAGTGATATAATTTTCGTCTCGAAAGATGTCAGATGAAAAACATTCGGATATAACGCTAAACAAACACCCTCCTCTTTCCTCTGCCCTCCTCCCCCCGTGTGAACTCCTCATGTCGCGTTGTTTTGCTTAGAACCGTGGTGTTTCTGACACACAGGCAAGCGTGGTTCGGAACAATAACGGTTTCTCTGAAGCGGCCGAGTATAAAACCCCTTTCCATTAGTGGTTCCTTACGGTCAGACCGAAGGCACACTGACTGCCGTTGGCTTTTTACAGCCAGCCGGCAGTGCCTTGCGGTGGGTGTAGCGGGGACGCGGGGTGGCCTGTACCGCAGGTTCCTGCGGGCAGGGTGGACGGCCCTGTCCGGGTGTACTCAGGAGCGAGGCGGGGAGCTGAGGGGGCAGCTCCCGGGCCGTTAGGGGCCGCGGTGCCCGGGCGGTATGGCCGTGGTGCGGGCAACCGGGGCCGGCTGAGGAGGGCCAGGGCAGGCTGAGGCCCGGCGCTGGCCCCTCCCTGCCGCAGCCGCCGCGGCTCGGCCCTATCCCGCCCCCTCGGGCCGCTCTCTGGTGCCGGGGCTGCGGGACCGCCCGCCTCCGGCTGTGCTTTGTGGCCCGGGAGGGTCTCGCCCGCGGTATGCGCGCCGGGCAGGGGCGCGGCGGCTCGGCTTGAGCCGTGCCGGGGGGCGGGCCGCGGAGGGGCCAGCTCGGCGTCGGTGAGAGGAATGGAAGACGGGTTGTCCTGCCTCGGTACAGGCTGCGAGGCCGCCGCGCTCAACTGCTGCACGGGTAAAGTACCCCCGCACCGCGGGCTCTGACGGCCGCCTTTTCCTTCGGCAGTGCCCGTCCCTGCAGGGAAAGAAGGGGAATTGGCGAAGGGAATACCGCAGTCGGTATTGATCCGTGTGAGGAAGTTGACTCTACGCCCTTGTTTCCAGCGGCAAGGTGCACTTGCGCAGGGCTGAGGCGGCTCGCCTCGCCGCCAGCAGCATCCTAGCCCTGAGGAGACGAAAAGAGTACAGATAACATTAACCAGCATTTCGATGTATGTTATAGCAGAGACGGTGATGAGCGGATAATGGCAAAGTTAAGGCTTGCTGTATGGAAGGCTCCTGGTGTGGCGGCTCCCATGGTGTGGGTGCTCTGCTTGGGAAAGAGCTGCTTCTGCCTGTCCTGTCGTTCATTGCGACCTTTCAGTTTTAGTTTTACAGAGGAAAAGCAGGAGGAAGCCGCTGCAGGACGTGCGGGCTGCATGCGGCCTCGGGCAGGAGGCAGCAAAGGCTCGTTCATAACTATCTGCTGCCGCTATGCTTTTGTGTGTCTAAGACATGCGTTTGCCCTTCAGGACTAGGTTGGTATGTTTCGCCCCGCTTTATTTTTACTAGTGTTGTAGTAGGAATGAAATACTTCAACACCCATTTCCTTTCTTTAAACGGTTGCTATCAAATCAGTGTAAATCAGGTAATTAATTGCAGCATTCTAGCTGTATCAACCCCAAGTATATGAGTTAGGGCTTAACAAGACCCACCAAACAAATAACCCCTCACCAACAAATGGCATCAGAGGTAAAATGCGTTGCTCTTGTGTGCAGTGGAGAAGCATGTTGCAGAAGGAGGAAGCAAAGTCGCCGAGCAGCTCGTCTTTGTTTGCTGATTCATGATCGTGCAGCTTTGATATGAATACAGCATGTTGCATAGAAAAACTTACACTTCTGGCCTGAAACATGATGGCCAACAGGAAAGTTTATTTAAAAAGAATGGTGGAAAAAAAAAAGTGGATATTTAATGCATAGATTTCTATGTGTATTTACTGGGGGAAAGGAATTACCTTGCTACAGTGTACTTTCTTAAACTGAGCAATGCACTGTACTTTATCTGCTTCAGAATTCGAAGCATTTGGTTTAGAATCCGAGATGTTGCAACCCTGAGAGGTAGGCCGAATTGGAAACTTTAAAACTACAAGTCCTGCATGCAACCTTTTGCGGGGATTTTTAAGGTAGGAAAGAAAGGCGGATGTTTGGCTTTTTATCTTCAGAACAGAATTCCAAAGAAAAGCCATTTTTATGGTTATAACTTTGTTACTCATGAGGAGAGGTTTATGTTAAGACATTTCTGTTGGTGCTGAACCACTGCAAGAGTTTCTGTGATTGTAAAAAAATGTAGTAGTGTTTCAGACTTGAGCTTGAGGCATTATCTTGAGTTTCAGCAGTGAGTGTGGCATGATGGACTTACCTTTGCGATTTGTCTATAAATCCAACAGAATAAGGTGCAAGAAATACATTCTTTTCCAATGCATGTGTTCTTCTTTGATTATTTTTTTTCCCTGCATCTTAGAAAATAAGTTTTACTAAAATATTGATACAAGACTGAGGATTTTGCTGAGTAAGAGTTAAAGAGCATTTCTAATTAAAGTGCATTTCTAATGAAAAGAAAATGTGGCTTTGGATATTCTTAGCAGTGTATTGCTAAGAATTCTGCTGATTTAAAACTTGATTCCCACTTATGTCATTCAACCTAATGTACCTTTGTATAAAACTTGGGGAACGTGTTGGCTGGCAAGTAAACTTCAAGTGATAAGAAACTGGTGTGCTGGAGGATCAACAAGTGCTTTGTTTGTATGAAATCTCAAACCTGATCTTTGAGAGCTCTTTGCCTTGAGGGCTTTTTAGCAGCTTTGCAGTGGTAACAAGTAGGAAAAAGCCTGAGAATAAGCTGTAGAAACAATTTAATTGTGTGGGGGGGGTGGTATACATGCTCATTCTTGCTGTATTGGAAGGAGATGAAGGCTTTGTACTAACAGTTGAGTATTGCAGGTGAGGTTTTGTGGGATAACCTACATTTTGTCTAATAAGTATCCTATAGTGATACACCTTCCTATAGGAACTTCTCTACCTTACCTTTAATTGTGATTTGTTTTGTGCACACAGGTATACACACAGGTGTACATATGTCCAATTGCTCATTTCTTGCCAAAGCTAAGAATAAATTCCCAATTCAGCATGAAGAACTAGCCCTCCCTTTTAACATGTGGGATGTGCTGATGAGCAGTTTAACCACATTTTTAAAGAAGCTTGCTTGATGTCAGTAGGAATAACTGATTATTTTCTACTTGTATTTAATTAGACTTCTTTAAGTAAACCTAAGACAAGGGCTTATGTCATAACGTGTTCTTCGTGAAGATCTTAGCTATCAAGTTAGATCTGGACTAGAATTTAGCTTCGGTGATACAACCCAGTACAGAAATTTTCAGTTGGGCCAAGGAAGAGATTTACCTGCAAACAAACCTTCAGTTTGGCATGCTTTTTGGTTAACTGTTTGCTTCCAGTGATGACTCTTGGCATTGTAAACAGTATTTATAAATTGGAAAAACGAAAACCAAAACAACAAACCGAGATTTGGGGTTGATTTGTGTCCCCAGATGTGTAAACTTGATTCCTTTCAGACTCTTAAATTGATTTGGATACATTTTGTCTTTCATGTTAAGACCAGTGGAGAGTTTGCATAGGTGGTGTTTTCTCACCCAAGGTGGGGATTTGCCAGTGACTGGAGACGGTGGTGGTGGAGACGGTGGTATTATAGTGTCTCTGCAGGGGTGAGACTGGGTCCTCCTTGGGCTTGGTTCTTCCGGGTGGGGAACGTTGCTTTAAGGATTTAGGTGTTACAACAGCTTCCTTCTTTCTAGTGCCTGTTACGTAGGCAAAACCAGACAAATTTGACATAGAAGTCTTACTTTCAGCTTGATATTTTAGCTAAAATGGTTAGGGACTGAATGGGGATGAGTTAAATAAACCAAATATCAGCCTATTCAGGGGTTTACCTCTCCCTAAATAGTGTTTTTTCTTATAGTCGTGGACTGCCCCAGCTGCAATGTTTGTGTTGATGCAATGAAGCCTTTTGAAATGAGACAAGTTTTGGTGTAATTGCTTTGAAAGCTGCTGAGCTGGCTGCCTTCTAGACACTGCCAATGATGATGATAAATACAAAACTCCAACTCAATACCTTAATACTTCTGAAGAAATCACACTTAAATAACAGTCTGAAAAAGCCTGGATCCTCTTAGCTGCTTCACCTAACATGTTACAATAATCAGGGTTCCTTTCTGTAGGTTTCAGTGGATTTGACCCACGATTTGACTACGTGGGAGTCAGTGCTGTCAGAGCCAGTTTTAAAGCTACTTTAAATTACTTGTTCCTAGTAGTTGTTAAGTAATCAGCCACATTATCATTCCCATCTCAAAAATGTATCAAACATGGTGCAAGCTCCTCCCTTCAGCTGATATATTTTTATGAAGAAGGGGAGAATTCCCACCCACCTGCTTATAAACCTACACTGCCTGACCTACTAGAGAATTCCATGCGGCAAGACCAGCAAAGGCTTTTGACATAGCATGTGTCTGAATCCAGTGTTCAGTGAGCAGCCGTTTGCCCTGGGAGTTGAGGGTCAGGAGTGCTGAAGTGGCCCAAGACTCATCTCAGCATTTTTGCTGTTGGGAAATTATGTTACTGAGGAGGTTTGAAGAATTAAAAGCTAGTTTAGAATAGTATTGTGCACAGTCCTGGGCTAGGAACGTGTTACTGGTTTCTCTGAACTTGCTTTCCTGTTTTCCAGACAAAACCCTGTTTGATAGTAGCACACTTGCAGAACCACAGTGAGTTTCCCAAGGGCAGGAGGCAGTGCGTTTTGTATTCTAGGTCTAATGAAGTGCAGATATTCCATATTCCATAAGAGCTGTGTCTCCAGTGTTACTGGAGCTCCTGTCTCCAGTGTTACTGTAGTCCAAATGCTTTAGCCTGTATTTTGGGAAAATTCTCTGCCTCCTGTTGATCCCCAAACAGTAGGACAGACTGGTCCCTACCAGTAGTAGGAGGAACAGTAGTCACCAAGAAATGAAAGGTTGTGTTTTTGTGGACATGGCCATTCGTGCTTGTAACTGAAGGGCTCAAATGCCTGGAAATGGGGCTTTCTGAATGTAGGGACAGATGGGATAATATTACTCTCCTTTTGTATGCTTCGCTGCTCATACTATACAGAAGGAAATGATGACAGCCATCACTCTTTACTGGCATCATTTTTCACATCTAGAGCAAAGATCCTTGTCTTATATCTAGAGGTGAAATCCCATCTCATTACAGTCTGTGAAAATCCCATTGCTGCTTCTTAGGCACCCAGAAGTCTGCTATCGCTTGCAGGATAATGTATACTTGTTTTCAAGTTCTACTTCCTTATCAGCTTAGTATAGTTTTACTTACCACCAGAGTTAAATCAAGCTTTTATGGAGTGGTTATATTGAGTAACTATAAGCACGGTTGGACTAAGTAGTATTTACTTGCTTTGTGAGTTAACTGAGCCTTAATGCAGTGGGCTTAATGCACTGGGCTTAAGCACTGGGCTTCATGCAGTGAGCTGTGAGCTAGATGCATTAGCTGTTGCCAGGCTTCATTACATGAAATTGAATATATGTCTCCACTGAGAAACAAAAGAAAAAGTCTTTGGCAAATAACATGCTTTGGTAAATAACTGCGTTATTACTCTATAGCATGTGACTAAATATCTGCAGGATTGCACTGGAACAGCAGTGCTGCGTAGACACAACATAAAATTACAAATACCATAAAGGTCCCAAGGGGTTTTTATCTCGTGTTGTTTAGAAGGTTAATACTTACGCTGATTCAATGTAAGAGTCTCATTTCTTTAACTTGTTAGTTACCCCTGTTAAACATGTGGTTAAATTTTTTGGCAGTGTTTCTCCTGCTTTGCCTGACCAGGGCTCTGCCTCGCTGCTGACAGTTCTACCAACACGTATTACTCATCAAAAAAGGGTTGAGAAGATAAAGATGACTTGTGCAGGGTAACGATTAGCAGTTTCTTAGCAGCTGCAGTAAGTAATTGCAAGGCAGAGTAACTGCAAGGCACAGCTGAAGCTGCTGAATGTCAAAGTTAGTGAAATATCAAAGGTCTGGTTGGTGCAGCAGACTTGTCATTAAAGGTTAGCTAAAAAGGTCCAGGCTGCACACGCTTTCTCAGCACTGAGTCTTTGCTCTCAAATTCTGAGTAATGCCCAGAATAAGAAACCTAAGAAAGTATCTTTATGAATCCTACGTTGCACCTCTGCTTCACACAGATACATAAATGAATCAGGAAAGCACAAGCGTTGGAAACCTCCCTTTTGCAGCATGCACAACTGAAATGTTCCTTCAACCTGCTCCCTCTGCAGTGAGCCAGAGCAGCTCTGAGAGCAGAACTTGCAAAGAAGCACAGGAAAACTGCCGGGCAGCCCTTGCCCTGTGAGCTGGGAAGGAGAAGGAATAACCAGACAAGGGTGGTCATTAGTTACAGTTGTTTATTGGGTGATGAGAAGATGCTGTGATGTAGCATAAAACCAGGTAGAATTTAGGTGCCCTGTCTTCTGCCTTTGCTCTTCTCTCCCAGCACCTTTTTTGTTCTTCACATGCTCTAAAATTGTGTGACATTGCTGGGGTTTGCCCTTGTTTGTCTGTGATGTTCAGAAGCATTTAAAACCATGAGGATACCCACAGTCAGATTTCTGATACCCATGGAACACATGAGAAGCGGATTGAATTGGTCCTTCAGATTCTTGCATGTTGCTGCTGCCGTTGCTTTTGCTCATTTGCTCAATGGCTTAAGCGACGCAATGGTTTGAGCAAGGAAAGGGGCTTGGGGGTTGGTTTTCTTAGATGATAAAGGGCAAAAATCAGAGTTGAAAGTGGCTTGTGCTGATCATGTGCAATTTCTACATCAGGGTTACATGACATTTGAGGCCCAGGGGGCTGTTGGGCTTCGGTTTGGCAGGGGCAAAGCTGTGCTCCTCGCCCTGCTCCGTGTGCACCGGAGCAGTGAGGCTGCTGGGGCAAGGTCACTTGTCCTTTCCTCCTGTGCGTTGATGCTGGGAGGTCTTACGCACTTCTCAGAGGTGGACGTGCTGCACCACTCTTGCATGAGGACTTTTTGCTATGCGAACTGCAGGTCTCAAAGGATGGTCACACTTAATTAGAGCATGGGCTTGCGCTTGAGTTGCAGAGAGCTAAGGGGAGGTGGAAACTTACAGCATGTTGACACACTAGGTCAGTAAATGTAGATTAGTAGGTTAAACAACCTGGCAATTAGTCTTGACTAAGAGTGTGCGCTTGAGTAGCTACTGCGTGGAAGCTGTGATGTTAACTCCCTCTTGGGCTCACTCCCTGGTAGTTTTATGTGGCTGTACCCCAGGTCGTCACCCAAAGAACATGCTCATACTAACTCAGTTTTAATTCTTTCCTGCTAAGACTGAAAATAACATAAGACTTATTTTATAAGATTATCAAAAAGGTTTGAAGAAGCTGAAAATGTATAAAACAATTTTGTTCTTATTGATGTATTTTGTTGTAGTGGTGATGGATTCTTTTCATGCATGAAGGATCCTGTTACTTTGGCTGGCAGTAGTACACAGAAATAGCATGCTCCTGGATAGTTCTTTAATACATAGAAATAGCTCAATTAGTAATGCTAATGCTTAGTAAGCGTATGTGGAATTAATCAATCTTAAAACATAAGCATTAAAGGAATAAACTGGATAATCTGTGGCATAAGATGATAGCTGCTTTCAGAATAACTAGTCTATTTTTTGGCTTTCGGTTGTTTCCCCCACCAGATACCAAACAAAGTTATAGAAATCTCCAGGATTTTAAAAAAGAGAACTGAATTTGAAACACAATATATGGCTTTTCTCAGTTTATTTGCCACTTCGCTAGTTTGAAGCATATTAGTATGAAACGATAAGCTTGCTTTCTGTGGATACAGGCAGGCTTTATCTAGCATTGCTGTTCCTGATCTGTTCTGATATGATGGAAGTGATACACCCAGTGTATTGCAGAGGTGGCTCTGCGAGTGGCAGGTTGAGGGGTAGTGTAGAGGCTGTGTGGTTGCATTGGTGCTGGTGGGCATGGGCAGCAAAACATTCCTGCTTTATTTGAAAGTACTTCAGCACACACAGAATCCTCTTTCTGAGGAGGCTTTGGTTGGTGACAGTTCTTGAGGAATCAATGTCATGATCTTGGGCAAGAAGAAGAAAATGGGGAAAAAATGCAGCAGTTTAAGCTATCTGTGTGAAAAGGCGTATGTTGTTCCCATACAGGCAAATTCCATACAGGTGTTCATGACTGTTTCATATGATTTATCAATAGCAAACTGTGACACTTCAATTTTGTGTAGGACTTCTACATCTAAAATGTTCTGTTCAGGGATTGCTTTTTCTCTGGGAAGTCATAACATCACCTAACACTGTTTCTGTGGGCTTGTGTTTGCTTGCAGGTGAATTGATTCTGAAACTTGCTTTGTGGATTAGCCTAAATAAAGATGAGACCTAATTCCTTCCTTTTCAGTTGAGCTTTCCATTTTAGGCATAACAGTGCCAGGATTAACAATGGAAATGATCATTGAAACTGGCTTCATTTGTATGTGTTCAGTTCTGTGGAAGCAGCCTAACTATAGCTGTTTACAGTACATGTGTAGTCACACACAGGACTTTGCCATGCTGTTCAAGAGTTCTTCATGAGTTAAATGAGTTGAATTTCACAGGTACCTCGTTTGTTTGTAGAGTGTTGGTGGAAACTTCCTGCTGATAGTGTCCTTGCTAAGAGAAACGTGGCAGCACATGGTGGTAGTTTGCAGTCTGGGTTGTTTGAGAGAGCATCTCTCTGTATAGGATCATCAAGGTTAATACATCGGTACACACACAGCGTGACACAGTGGCAGGATCCGTGGCTGGGCAGTCAGGCAGCAGCAGGAAAGGTGTGAACAATGCTTTCCACCTACACCTTGTTTAGAGGTGGTAACTTCAAGGCTTTGCTGGGGGTGTTTAATTGCCAACATAAGAAACCAAAAGGAGCTTAACTAAAGAATTAGTCATTTTTTTAATTGTATTTATGCTTGGTTCCCCTTTTTGAGGGTAGCTGTTGACTTACACCAGTATAGACATTTCTGCTTGCTGTCTGGTCTGAACAATGTTTTCTGTGACACACTATGTGCAGACACTCTCTCTATTTCCCAATACTTGCTGCTCTGTAGTAACTGAAATGGAGATGGTGACTAATGTGCAATGAGTAGTTGCAGATAACCACCTTACAGGTTGGCTGTGTGGGAGTCAGCAGCTTGTGCTTTATCCTGGACGCTAAGCAGATAGCTTAGCTGCATCTGTACTCTGGCCTGTACAGAGATGTTTTAGTTCTCTTCTAGGTAAAAAACAAAACAAATCTGCTGTTCATTTAGTCCCACCTGGAGTAAGCATTAGCTGTTGGAGAAGTGTTCCTCTAGTACCAAAGCTGCAAGCAGTTGCAAAAGTTGGGGAGGCATCCTTGTGGAGGTAAACAAAAGTGGGATTTTGACTGCTATTTTTGGAAGTGTGTTGGCTCTGGCTTGTGATCAGAGAGATTTAATCTCTCACTCCCAAGAAACAGTGGATTTTAATAAATACCAAAAGCAAATCCTGTGTCTGTTCTCACCTACATGATCCAGGAGAGGTTTAATGACTACAACATCATATCCCCTGCTGCAATGCAGAGCTGCCATAAGGGGTGCCTGCTGCAGGAGACGCTGCTTGTGGAATGTGAGGGGCACCCGTCCTGGTCCAGCACAACCATCCTGGTCCTGCTGCAGCAGTGCCTTAGCCAGGTGCATGGTCACAGGAGAAATATTAAGCCTGGAGTTAATGCTCCCTCCAGAAGGGAATGCTTGTCTCCTAATAGAGCTTATTGTCATCCTTAGCTTTTGGATAAGAAAACGCAAAGGAAGACAGCAACTTTTCAAGGTCACTTTAGCTTGTTGGAGAGAAAGTTGGCATTTTACTGAATGGGCTCTGGTATGGAGAGATAATAAAGCATTGGCCGCATAGGGCTGTGAATAAGTGGAAGGAATTCCTATACCTGTAATACCGGAAAGCTAAAATAAGGTAGCGAGTTGTTTAGTCTCTTTCGAAACAGATTTTACCTTTATCTGAAATCACTGTGTCCTGTGGCTTGGAGAGATTAGAGGTCAAATACCCCACAGTGACACTAGCTCTGGTGCCTCCTCTGTGTAAGCATGTTTCTGCTGAGCACAAGCACCCACCAGACCCTGCTCTTCCAAGCAGGTCTCTTCTCCCAAGTAACAAGGGACAGGACAAGAGGAAACAGCCTCAAGCTGCCCCAGGGCAGGTTTAGATGGAGCTGAGGAACAATTCCTTCCCCAGAGGGTGCTCAGGCATTGGAACAGGCTGCCCAGGGCAGTGCTGGAGTCACCGTCCCTGCAAGTGTTCACAGCCCGTGTAGCCCAGGCCTCAGTGCCATGGGTTAGTGGTGGCCTTGGCAGTGCTGGGGAATGGTTGGACTGGATGAGCTTAAAGGTCTTTTCCAACCTGGTTGATGCTGTGATTCCCTCGCAGGGTAGAGAAATGGTTGGGGAGAGGGAGCTTCGAGTGCCCATGGGGATGCCAGCACCATGAAACCAAATTCTAGTGGGTCTGTGGCCTATGGGGAGCCACCAGCCTCCCTGGGAAGGGGCTATGGGAAGAGTGTGGCATCCTGCCCTGCTATGTAGGCACCCACAAGGGGTTCACTGTTAATTTGGGGGAGTGCTGATGAACAAGGGTGCCTGCATGTGGGGCCTGAATTGGTGCTGCAGAGCACAGGCTTGAGCAGGTACTCTCAAGCATGAAGGACGATGAAGATAAGGGAGAACAGCATGCGCTGTGCTCTGTGTTTTGTATCAGTATCAGGAAGTGAATCTCTTTAATGTGGCAATACACTTCTAAAGCTATTTTTATATGCTTGTCCATTGTTTCAATAGGAGACTATTCTTGCTGAGTAAACAACGCTAAATCTGCAAGATAACATCCTGTTGCCTGTTAAACACAAGCAGCCACTGCCAGCTGCACAACCTGTACAACCTGGACTTGGAAGTGGACAGCATGGACAAAACCACGTTCCTTTGGGAAAGGATATTAATGAAATAGGCCGGGACTGTCTTTTTTCTGACTTGATGGAGTTGTGTTTATTGGCATTTCTGATAGATTGGCTTAGAATAGCACAGAATGACATCAAAGAAACTCAGTTTGCACAGTGGTATTTTTGATGTTACAAATTAGATACTTATGGGGCCTGGGGGAAGGCAAAAAACGCAGCACAATGAAGCAGCCAGTACAACAGGTTGCAGGGATGTTCCAACACTTGTATTTGCAGAGATAATGTCTAACTTGATTGGTAGATAACAGAAGCTGAAGATCATTCATTAGTGTTTCAGGATTTGAGATCAGTAAAATTTGGCAAATAAACATTGCATGGAACAAGATAAACTGTATCCATAAAAGAAGAAGGGATGTTGCTTTGCCTGATGTTATCTCTTAATGAGTTCAGTGCTTTTCTGTTCTGCTGCTGAAATGATAGCCTAGAATTGATGAGAATAGGGCAAGTTGAAAGAGTAGAAACAGTTTTCCTCCAGGGTAAACCCGCACTTGTTAACAGTACACCACAAACAAAACCCCAGAGAAGTTTGTTGCCCAAACAAGTAATAAATATTTAAGATGTTGGAAGGTTTCTGTAGGTTTTAGGTTTGAAAGTGTGTTGCTAATCCTGAATTCCAGTGTTTTGCAGCAGAGAAGATCCACTGCAGTCGTGGGAATGTTGAACTTTCCCTGTGTTGTTGCAGTCTAAAGATTGAATGTTTTGCAAACTTGGATTTGATTTGCATGTTAGTGGAAAAAACTTATTGGAAAGATAGCTTGGAAAATCAGAGGTAACCTCTGTGAATTTGGGCTTAAATTCTGAGGGGAAACCTGTCCTGTTCAACATCTTTGTCGGCGACATGGGCAGTGGGATTGAGTGCGCCCTCAGCAAGTTTGCCGACGACACCAAGCTGTGTGGTTCGGTTGATACGCTGGAGGGCAGGGATGCCATCCAGAGGGACCTTGACACGCCTGTGAGGTGGGCCGATGCCAACCTTATGAAGTTTAACCAAGCCAAGTGCAAGGTCCTACACCTGGGTCGGGGCAATCCCAGGCACTGCTACAGGTTGGGCGGAGAAGAGATTCAGAGCAGCCCTGCAGAGAAGGACTTGGGGGTGTTGGTTGACGAGAAGCTTAACATGAGCCGGCTTCAGTGTGCGCCTGAGCCCAGAAACCAACCGTATCCTGGGCTGCATCAAAAGCAGCGTGACCAGCAGGTCGAAGGAGGTGATCCTGCCCCTCTGCTCTGCTCTTGTGAGACCTCACTTGGAGCATTGTGTACAGTTCTGGTGTCCTCAACATAAAAAGGACATGGAGCTGTTGGAGCGAGTCCAGAGGAGGGCCACGAGGATGATAAGAGGGCTGGAGCACCTCCCGTATGAAGACAGGCTGAGAGAGTTGGGGCTGTTCAGCCTGGAGAAGAGAAGGCTGCGTGGAGACCTCATAGCAGCCTTCCAGTATCTGAAGGGGGTCTACAAGGATGCTGGGGAGGGACTCTTCCTTAGGGACTGTAGTGGTAGGACAAGGGGTAATGGGTTCAAACTTAAACAGGGGAAGTTCAGGTTAGATATAAGGAAGAAGCTCTTTACAGTGAGGGTGGTGAGGCACTGCAATGGGTTGCCCAAGGAAGCTGTGAGTGCTCCATCCCTGGCGGTGTTCAAGGCCAGATTGGACAGAGCTTTGGATGACATGGTTTGGTGAGAGGTGTCCCTGCCCATGGCAGGGGGGTTGGAACTAGGTGATCTTAAGGTCCTTTCCAACCCAGTCCATTCTATGATTCTATGTCTCTGGGCAGGAATTAGCACCATCACCGACAAGAGCAGTTAGAACATCAGTGGCCGCAGGGGCAGGGAAGGGTGCAGGGAGAGGCGGGCAGTCTGAGCTTACTGAGAGTACTCTTTTCTCCTGTGGTGGTTCTTGCTGTCCCCCCATGCCCATTATTTACAAGCCTTCACACCAGCTTCCTTCCTGCCAGGCAACTGGCGGGTACCTGTGTGTGGAAAAGAGATTGCAAAATACTCCAGGAAAACCAGTGTTCCAGATGGTCCCGTCGTTCTCTGTGAACTCTACGTTTGCTGGACTTGGTGATGTTTTGGATAGCTTAGTCTGAGCCTGAATAAGGTTGTTACTGTCACTCACTGCATTGAGCACGTCTGTGACAATCAATGCTGCTGTCTTTTGTACATTTATGCAGTAATGACATATGGTTAAAGAAAGTGTTCTGGGTGGAAAGTCAAAGTCAGAATCGGGTGAGTGCTTCAAGCCTATATTTATTCTTCTGGATCAT
Organism: Strigops habroptila; assembly: GCF_004027225.2. Lineage (NCBI taxonomy): Eukaryota > Metazoa > Chordata > Aves > Psittaciformes > Psittacidae > Strigops > Strigops habroptila. The sequence goes on from NC_046359.1 coordinate 43,670,967, forward strand.
ATAGGTATTAAAATGCAGCCTTTAATTACTTGATCATAGTCTCCCCTAAATCAGAACTCGGTAAAGGTGACTTTGCCTAAAAAGCACTTGTTCAGGATTTTGAGTTGCTTTCAGTTTCATTTCGTGTCTTCCTGTGTTATTTTTGTGCAAAGCTTTTAGTCTTGCTTTTTGAAGAAATGGGTGAATTGCAATGTTGGTTTTGGTGCAGCCCTTACAGTAGCGCCTCAGTAGCCACACACCTTTCTCCTGTGTGGGATGATGCTTGCATTTAACAAATGAAGAGTGAAGTTGAAGAGAGATTAAGGTCAAAAGCGTCTGCTAATTACCTGATTTTCTAATTAAGTGATTGCCCAATTTGAAACTTGGAAGACTTGACTGTCAAAGTGCAGCCCTGGACACATCAAAAGCCTGACTGATTCTGGTGCGAGGTCCCTGTGGGAGCCCAGCGCTTCCCCATGCTGTGTGGGGTTTCAGGTTAGGCAGAACATGCAGATTCTTCTTCCATGTGGCCTTGGGAGTGCAGGAGAGATGGTATCCTGCTTCTCATGTCCTGCTCGGCCACCCTGGAGCCCCATGCAGCAGCTGGCTTTGCCTCTGTCCTGCAAAGCTGGAGCCGTGAGTTTCTCCATGGGGTGGCTGGGTGCCATCTGCTCCTGGTGTGGGGAGCCAAGAGGGAAGAGGAAGAACCTCCGAGATCAGCCCCTGTGCTGCAGGTGAAAAGTTGTTTTCTTAGAAGAATGTAACTCGATCCATTTGGACCCAGGGAGGACAGGGAAGGAGAACTCAAGGCACTGAATGTTTTGTCCTCCAGAATTTCACGCTTGGCAAAGTTAGTAGTTTGTAACTTTGAACTCAGAATTTTATCATGGAAATATTCTAACACTTCTAGCACAACCTGAAATACTTTGGACAAAGGAATGCTATTACATGTGTGCTGAAGTGTTCTTTTTAATGCACATGGAACTTCCAGGAGGGCAGTTCCTGGCAGTTGTTTCTTTGGTTGCAATGCGAACTTCCAGACCTAGGTGTGATAAAAGGTACTCTCTGCCCTGCCCCCCCCCCCCCCCCCATTACTGTGACATGAAAACAGGGTGGCATCAGATATTAGAAAGAGCTTGGGGTGACTGAGATTGCTGCTGAGCAAGTTATAGGGGGATCCCAGGGAGGTGAATTCTGTCTATGGGGTGTAGGGTTCGCTTGTGTTTAGCAGAAACACCATTTTGGAAGGGAACGGCTTGTCCTGCTGGTTGAAGGCCAAGCATTGAAGAGTCTGGAGCTGTGGAACACTATCAGGAACGTCAAGAGCTAAGCAATGTTAGGAGAAGAAATATACTTGAAAACCACAAGGCGTTTTAAGTAGTGGGTGGTGAAAATCCCATCAAAGGTTTACTGTTGAGATAAATCTTAATGGAGGTGGAGCTGATAGGAAGTATGCAGTTGGGGAAGGATATGTGAGAGATCCAGCATAATTATCTGCCTCTTCAGTAACTATATGGATACCAGTGTCAAATATGAGCAGTGTGTGTAAGTGGTGTTACGTTTTCTTAGTCTACTTATCAAAACTGGTATCAGCAAGTATAGAATCTGATCTGTTTCTTCTTAAAACATTCACTCAGTAAAGAATACAGTTACTGGAAACTTAGGCAAGCAGAACACTTGTGTTGGTCAAATACAGCATGGGTTGGTTGTGCCCTCTGAGCCTCACGCTGATGTATTTCTAGATTAGATGTATTAAAAATGAGTGTTTACAGCAGCAGATGCACAGGCTTGTTACAAAAACATTTTATCTGCTAAGAACTGCTGTAACTTAACGGTTACTACAAAGTTATGTTTCAGCATGGTTTTGTATTGTCTTTTCAGCTTTCTCCGTCGCTTGCTTTTTCAGGTCAGGAAAGAAGCCTGTGTGCACGTATCCATGTAGTGTATACAAATAGAGCTATGAATTCTTAGGGGTGAAGTGGTAGATTGTCTTCTGTGCCACACCAGCCGTTTCAAATGAGATGGCCTGAAAACATGGGTGCTGTTCTTTACAGTGTAATGGTGGAGTAGTAGCTTCACAGATGTGAACTTGCTTCAAATAAACCCTAAAGCAGTCCGCAAATAGCAAGGAGCAGTAGCAACTGTTGCGTTCTAGAATATTCATGTGCTGCAGGAAAACCATCTCATGGATCATCTGCAGACAAAATACTGCAGTTAGATATTGAATGAATGTCACGCTCAATTGGAAAGTCCTAAGGAAGCTTTGGACAAAGTAGCTACATATTTTTGTTTTTCTTTTAAAATGTAATTCAATAATGCAATGTTGTCATGATTTAAAGTTACAGTTTGTGTCCCCTGGTTTTTAATTGAGTTTTGGGGTGTATGATTAACTGTACAGATCTGTGTGGATCTATGCCGGAGGGGCCAGTTTACATGTGTTCAAGACCTGCATGAATTCTTCACAGCATAATGGATATTCCTTTCAGAGTTCTGATTGAGGTTTTGGACACAGTCTAGATTTTTCAGAGTTGAGTGATGGTTGGTGGTGGGTTTTGTTGTTTGGGCTTTTATATGGCCAGTTTCTATATCCCTCACTTAACGTGGTGGATTGCACCGCTGTATTTGAAAGGGAATAATAAGCAATCTTTTTACATGCTTTATGATTAAAATGCAGAGAAGCCATTGGGATGATCACTTTGGATGTTTAAGGCCCTGTGCACTAGACATTGCACTCATTCATGGTCTGGTTCTGCAGTAGGATCTGTGCAAATAATTCTACTGCTTGCGGTGGACTTGTGTTCGAAGTGGTTTGTGAGAGGCTAGTGGAGAGTAATACATCTTGGTTTATGAACTAGTTCCCAGGGGACTGAAATAAGATTGAACTATGAAATGTTAAACCATCTCAAGAACTTTACAAAGAGGACAGTTTTGTCAATATGATGGTCCTTGTGCATCATCAACCCCGAGCAAAGGGTGGTATGTGACAACGTGTTCTTCCTGAAAACCTAACGAAAAGTCTCTGCGTTGTTTTTAATTCTGAATGGAAAAATTCAGAGATTAGGGAAAGAGAATGAAAAAGTAGCAAAGGCAGTCAAAGATATTTGGAGTAATTGAGAGTATTAAAGGCGAGTCTTGCATTTGCAGGAAGGGAGAACTTGGGGAGGAATTTCCACTCCACTTCCATGCCACCAGGTCTAGCTTCTGGGGGCACGTTAGAACTTAATGCAGAATCAGTTGGGGGGTAAGGAGCTTATTTAATCTTCCGCATTTGTGTTGTGTGGTTTAATTCCTGTTCCCATGTTCTTTTTGTGACTCACATGCTTTACAAAACCGAGATAGCATATGTTGGCATTTGGAGGAGGCGAAGGAGATGCTGTGGGCCAACATGTGGAGTCTAATTTTACTTATTCTACTAGTCTGTGTATTAGAGATATGGAACAGAGTTCCTGACCTTTGCACCTTTTATAAGCTAGTCTTAAGTAAGTTGTGGAAAATGGGATTCTTCTTTCTCTTAATGTGGTAGGAAAAACAGATTTGTCCATTATCTCCCTGGAAATATAAGCATCAACCAGAGTCAAATTATTCACTGCTCTTGAGAATAAAAACGCCAAGTTGTGCAAATACGTACTCCCTGAGCACATGGGCAGATCACAGCCCTAGTGACAAAGGGTTCTTTTGGGCCAGTTGTCTCCTGACATTTTCAGCCAAATCTTTATACCAGTCCAAGTAGTTGCTATTGCTTTTCTGTAATAAAAGACTCCTGCCACTCTGGAGAAAACATAGAAAACTATGTGGGTGCCTTAGCAGACAGGGGTTTAAAAATACCTGTGGTTTGTGTGGCTTTATTGGATCAAATGTAGGATTTTCCACCCTGTGGTTTAAATTTCCATCTGCTGGAGTTTGTAGAATTTGTTTTTCTGAAATGTTGCTTATGTCTCAAATGAAGCCCTTAAGTTTAGTCGAGGCTGGAAGGAACTGAGTCAGAGACGTGATAATGGATGCTCTGGAATTGTTCAGAGGCCCCAGAATAGATGGTTCAGTGGTAAGAACTGCAGCCAGTTTCTCGTAGTCAGTGAGTGATGAAAGGCGATCCTTCTCCAGTGCTGTTATCCTCACGTGCCTGGTTGGTGACATGTGAGGAGAGGAGTGATATGTGGGCTGGGAGGTCTGTTAAGTACCATCACTATGTACAGGATACCCCTATTGAAGCTCCTGGTGAAAGCCTAAGGGGTGGTTAGAGCTGCTGCTTTGGTCAATCTGCTGGGAGTGGTTTGAGGAGTCCCACGCGACATAATGCATCTGTTTAATGCTGTTCACTAGCTGTGAAAAATGAACCCTCATTTTTAGGGTCATCCAGATGTCTCATGAGTACTGAAACAGGGGAAGTTCAGGTTAGATCTAGGGCAGAAGTTCTTCCCTGTGAGGGTGCTGAGGCGCTGGCACAGGGTGCCCAGAGAAGCTGTGGCTGCCCCATCCCTGGCAGTGTTCAAGGCCAGGTTGGACACAGGGGCTTGGAGCAACCTGCTCTAGTAGAAGGTCTTATTTTGAAACTGACAAGTACCACATGTGTAGGCTTAGCATGTTTTTGCTGTCATTTGAGTACCAATGCTCTTACCCTAAACCACTTCTTAAGGCATTAGGACCCCTATCTGTGTGGCTGTCTCCTCATTAGTACCAGCAAGCACTGCAGACTGTGCTTTTATCGCAGTGGATCTTGTTCCCAGCGGGTCTTTTGTCCATGTTTCCATGGACAGCTTTGGAAACATGACCGACAAATCAGAAATTATGCTATTTGTTTATAATAAAAATAACCAGATAACTAAATAGGTCTTTTTAAAATGAATGGCTGAATCAGTAGTCAACTGCACTGACAAATTTCTTGCTATATTCCCTTAACTAGTTTCCCTCTTTAAATAAATAAATCTCCCTGTAATATAGTAAACTGAGAGTGGCTCATGGAAGGCCTGAATAGACATGAGACAGCACGAGGGAAAGACCACATGTGAAGCAGAAGTCCATCTCCTCCCTTCCTCTTCTCCCACTTCTAAATGAGTGACTGACTTCGTACTTGCATAAGAGCTCTTTCCCCTCTGAGGAGGGAAGCTTTTTGTTTAAACCTTTTAGGAGTAGGTCTTTAAAGAAGTCTGGAAGAGATCTGGAAAATTTCTATGAAAAAAGTATAGTTCTGCATAGTGCAGATTTGTGAAAAGGATCTCAAGGATTCAAAGTATCTTAGAGTCAACCAGGTTGGAAAAGACCTTTAAGCTCATCCAGTCCAACCGTTCCCAGCGCTGCCAAGGCCACCACTAACCCATGGCACTGAGGCCTCGGCTACACGGGGTGTGAACACTTGCAGGGACGGTGACTCCAGCCCTGCCCTGGGCAGCCTGTTCCAATGCCTGAGCACCCTCTGGGGAAGGAATTGTTCCTCAGCTCCATCTAAACCTCCCCTGGTGCAGCTTGAGGCCGTTTCCTCTTGTCTCATCCCTTGTTCCTTGGGAGCAGAGACCGACCCCTCCTGGCTCCATCCTCCTGTCAGGCAGTTGCAGAGAGCGATAAGGTCCCCCCTGAGCCTTCTCTTCTCCAGACTGAACCCCCCCAGGTCCCTCAGCCGTTCCTCATCACACTTGTGCTCCAGGCCCTGCACCAGCTCCGGTGCCCTTCTCTGGCCCCGCTCCAGCACCTCAATGTCTCTCTTGTTGTGAGGGCCCAGAACTGACACAGGATTCAAGGTGCAGCCTCACCAGTGCCCAGCACAGGGGGACAATCACTGTCCTGGCCCTGCTGCCACACTGGTGCTGATTCGGGCCAGGATGCTGGTGGCTTCTTGGCTGCCTGGGCACAAGCTGCTCCTGTTCAGCTCCATCAATCAGCACCCCCAGGTCCTTTCCCATGAGCAGCCTTCCAGCCACTCTTCCCAAGCCTGGAGCGTTGCAGGGGTTTGTTGTGGCCCAAGTGCAGGACCCGATACTTTGCCTTGTTGAGCCTCATCCCATTGGCCACAGCCCATGGATCCAGCCTGTCCAGATCCCTCTGGAGAGCTTCCTTATCCTCCAGCACATCAACACTCCCACCCAACTTGGTGCTGCCTACAAATTTACTAAGGGTGCCCTTGATCCCCTCATCCAGATATTAAACAGTACTGGCCCTAACACCAAGCCTTGAGGGACACTGCTAGTGACTGGTTGCCAACTAGATGTGACACCATTCATCACCACTCATTGTGCTCTGCCATCGAGCCAGTTTCCAACCCAGCAAAGAATCCACCTACCCGGGCCATGAGCAGCCAGTTCTCCAGGAGAAAGCTGCAGGAGACAATGTCAAATGCTTTACTGCAGTCCAAATAGACAATGTCCACAGCCTTTCCGTCATCAACCAGGCGGGTCACCTTACTGTGGGAGAGAGATCAGGTTGGTCCTGCAGGACCTGCCCTTCATGAACCCATGCTGACTGGGCCTGATCCCCTCATTTTCCTGCACATGCTTTATGATCTCACTTAGGATCATCTGCTCCACAACCTTCCCCAGCAGTGAGCTCAGGCTGACAGGCCTGGAGTTCCCGGGGTCTTCCTTCCTGCCCTTTTTGTAGAGAGGAGTCGCACTGGCCAACCTCCAATCCTCTGGGACCTGGCCTCTGGACCAGGACTGCTGATAGATGACGGAGAGTGGCTTGGCGAGCTCCTGCCAGCTCCCTCAGCACTCATGAAAAATCTGCTTTTAAGCTAATCCCTAGTTGACTTATTTCCCAAGACACTGCCAAGATGGGCATGTTGGAGTTCAGTTGAGTATTTGCGGTCATGGGTGTGAGGTATTTGGGTTGGGAATCACTCATTTTAATTCTCTAATGATTGCCAGGGTAATATCTGATTGTCATCCCTTGGAACAGATGCTGCTCTGTGAAGTGATAGAGAGCAATAAAATGTCTTCCCAGTGTTCTTTAATCAACCAAAATATTCTGAATTTCCTTGCCATCTTCTTGCTATCGAGCTTCTGTCAGTTGCTGTGTCTCATGTGCCCTCTCTGCAGTGCACAACAGCTACTGATGGTTTGAAACCTCTATTTTCCCATTGTACACACACAGCCTGTTGCTTTGCCTGTTTCTTGGTTGCCTACTCATGCCTCATTAATATAGCTAGACCTTCTGACAAGCTCTTGGGATGAAGTTGAGTTTTCCTTCTACCTCTCCATGGCACAGGTCACAGAGGTGAACATTGACCAACTCCTCATCCGTCTCATTTGATATGTTGAGGAGGTCAAAGCATTGCAGCTCAGCCTTACAGGGCAGAACGAGATGATCTCCTGTTCCCCTTTGAAGTTTGTCATTAGTGACATAACTGTGGCTTTGGGAGCTGCAGGAGCCATCTAATATGTCTCCTTTTTGGGGTGCTGGGGTTCAGCAGAAGCAGTCTAGTCTCTGTTAGTAGTTGGTGGGGAAAAGGATACCCACATCAGGCAGAGCATTTGCATCTGTGCTCAGCAGAGGGACCGTCAACACTGGAGCCTTTCCTGATTTGGTAATTCCCATTATTTGGACTCCACACAGGTAACTAATGTCTGGCTTCTGAAATGATGATTTGACATAGCTACGTGCTCCTTTTACAAGTGTTTTATAGTGATCTGTCGATATTTATCCAGCCTGAGGATTTATCCATCGTTTATCCTTTGTAAAACCTTGCAGGAGTTCTTTGCACTGCTGCCCACTGTCAGATGAGTTATAAAGATTAGATGTTATAATAGTTGGAAAAGAATTGTCATTGTTTTCTGCAGCATTCATTTTGACTGGTCCATTGCGTGTGTTCAAAGGCTAATATTGTAAGGATAGCAAAAGTATGAATTACGTGTCACTTCTAAAATACCATTTACTTCCCTGAAGGAAAGCTTTTCTTCACTAATTAATGTACCTTTACCTTAGTTCCTTTTTATATGCTCCTCAGTACTTGTAGGAACTTGTACTACCTCCTTAAAACAAGTGGGGGTTTGTATTGAAAGTTAGGGCTTTAATAAAAGAATGTTACACAGTGCTTCTCACCCTGGGGTAGATGCCACTGGGCTGGATGTGTAAAGTACTACTGGGAGAGCACTGGCTATGCTGGGCTGTAGAGACATTACTGTGTCTTTATGCATGCAGAAAGTGCAGTTATGGCTGGGGACATTAAGGGCATTTTGCTCAGCACTGTTCTGCTCTGTTGTCTCCAGATCCCAGTCTCATTCCATGCCTTATGAATTCCTCTGCACTTCTCTTTATGTATTAGCCTGAATGAATATAGTATTAACCATAAAATGATACACTTCTGCTTCTGGTTTCACCAAATAGTGAATTAAAATTCATATGCAAAACTGCTTTCTTGTAGCAGTTGTTTTATCAGTGAAATCTTAACTGTTCCTTTCAGTTTAATAATAACTGTGAATACATTTCACTACTAATATTAGGGGGGTTTACTAATCCCTTGTAGGAATTTTGCTAGCATTGTGAAAATATGACTGTGACTTTTCATTTTGGTCAGTTCAGTTCTTGGTCCTTGAGTAGTATCATGTTTTACCTGAATGGAAGTTGGCGTTAAATTCCTTAATGTCTTTCATATTTAATTCACTGGAGGAGTTTTGGCTCAGTGTTTCTTTTACTTACATCTATTTGAAGAGTGCCCTCATGCAAGTATCTCAATGATTAAGGCTTTTTTTTTTTTTTTTTAGTGAAAAACAGAGTTTTAGGGTTGTTGCTTATATTAACTTCTTTCCCTCCACCCCTTGGTAGTTCTTCATAAGATTAGTGAGCTGAAGTTTAGCTTGTATATGATCACAGTAATAATACCAACTATTTACCCTTCAGTGTAAATTCCCTGGAAATTTATTGGAACACCCAAATAAAAAGGATCTGTTATGTGTTGTTTTGGCTTGGCAGAAATAATGCAAAGAACTGTCAAAGGCAAGGAGTATGCAGAAGCTGTGATTTCCTTTTTACCACTGAAGAATAGATTTGGCTGGATTATGTCTTCAGTGCTAATCTAGCTTTGTGTGGCCAAACAGATTTTTGGAACCTTTTTGTAGCCTATTTATTTTCTGTTCACTTCAGGCCAAATGTTCTAATGTCATGGGGCTTTTGGCACGTCCAGGGTGGTGATGTGAAGAAAGCTGAAGAAAAGGAAGTGAAATTGAGAACTCTGATCCAGACCATTGAAATTGAGGTTGCCACTTGATGCAATTAGGTCACGGCTAGCAATACTTGTATAGTCAAACTGTGGCTTTATATAGTTATTTATTTAACTTTACAACTTGCTTTAATATTAAAGTATCATAACGAAAATTCTTCAACAGATCCAACAGAATATATGGTGAAACTTTACCACAGTTAAACATTTTTCGTTCATTCACTTGGCTATTGAAATAAGCTGAATTCTGGTCTTCCTTCTACTGGTAAGCACTATTTCAACAGAAAGCACATTGCCTCTTGTAACTGTAATAGAGCCACGCTCCTTAAGCCTTCTGTCATAGCCAGTGATTAATAACATTTTTGTCTTGAAGCATTGATTTGACGTGTTTAACATAATATCCATTCCTTCTTTGCCTGAACGTGTTTGTTTGATCACCTTCAGTATTTCAGAATGGTGGGACACACATACTCATGCAGCACATCATGTTTTCAGTGGCTTTTTGTTTACAACACATCAGTTAAATGCCTCCTTCTACTCTGTTTTCCCTCTGTACAGATGACAGCATCTCAGCTGCGAGCACGTCTGATGTCCAGGACCGCCTTTCAGCCCTGGAGCTGAGAGTGCAGCAACAAGAAGATGAAATCACTGTGCTCAAAGCAGCGCTGGCTGATGTGCTGAGGCGTCTCGCTATCTCTGAAGACCATGTAGCTTCTGTGAGAAAATCAGCACCAAGTAAAGGTAAGCCCGTATTTGGTGAATTCTTTATAGAGTTAAAATGATGTAATTTAGAATGTTCTCTGTTGGTCACTTCTTGTTTCCTTTTTCTGTCTCATTTGCAAAGGTGGGTATGTTTTGAGCTGGAGGACTTAGTTTTTTAAGAGTGGCTTCATAGTATATGGCTCTGATCTCTGAAATGGCTAATGGATCTCTGAAATATGCGTGTTAATTTGACTGTTTGCCTGCATGTTTACTTGACACCTCTGAACATTTACCTTCCTTCTTGTTGAAAGGTTCCTGTTTAAATGGTGAAAGACTTTACAGCTGCAGCCTTTAGTCTGCCACTAGGGGCTCTGGGACTTATGGGCAGTTCTGAATCTCAACTTTGACTTCACCCAGAAGTTATTCAATTGAAGAGGCTTATTAGAGGCTACATTTCCCTTTGCTCCTAAATGAAAAGTAAAACAAATAGCCCAGAACACATTGCTACCAAAGGAGGAAGCTTTCTGAATATAGATAGTTTTTGTTCATCTACTGTTCACCACCATCAGTAGGTTCCTTGCAAGAAGTAGCCCTGTAGCACTCAGCAGTATCTCTTGATTAGTGGCTAATAAGTTGTACATTGCAACTTTGAAATATTTAGGGTTGTTTAAAGGAACTAGATGATTAAATACAAGGCTAGGTCATATTTCAGATAATTCACAGTTGTAATTCACTGTAAGTGCATGTATATCCCTACCAAGTCATGCAGCCTGGAGTTCTCTGGGCTCGATCCTGATATTCAGCCTTGAAGTACACCCATGACCCCACCAGCAGTGTAACACTGAACTGGCACATGAAAGCCTGTGCTTGTCTGGGTGGCTGCGTTGTGCAGGCTGAAAATGCAAGAGATGAAAATGCTGGAAGTTTGAATTATTTTAGATGTGGCAGAGAGATCAGATTCCGTAATGAAGTGTTTTTGCAGTCTCTCTGCCGGATGGAAGGAAGTGATGATGCTTGGGCTCGGAATCCTGCCATTCTGTCTTGCTTGCTAAATGGTAGACAGTTGTCATCCCTGCTTATAAATGCAGCTCTTATCTACTCAATATGCAGCTCCAGTCTCATCAAGATTGAGACTTCTTTCTCTAACTGTGTGTAAAATAGAGCTCTAGCAAGGATTGTGACTAAATCACTCTTTGCTGCTTGATGTCTGTTATGACAAGAAGAAAATATCCAAGTGGAAAACTCTGGGCAAAACATGTTCAACATAGGACCCTATCCTTCCCATTTAAACGCAGAAGAGCTGGGATATGCACACATGGCTAAAGACTATTGGCTTGGAGCTGTCTAGTACCCAGCAAACTCCATGCACAGGCAGAGTAAACTTGGTGTCTTCTGCAGAATGCCTTGGAGCTGTCTCCTTCCTGGGACGCTGGGGGTCTCGGGGCCATGCCAAGTTCTCCAGGTGGATTTATTCAGTGAAAACTAAATGAATTATTTATTGGGGGCGGAATATCTAAGTATCTTCAGCTTTGGGCTTTTACATCTCTACCAGTTAATGCCAACAGCATGTAACTGTGAGGAAAGAGATGGGGACAGAGTCAGAGATGTACACCTATGAGCTAATATATTGAACTTAAATGAGTTCTAACTATTTGGCACTGTATCTAAATTGTGGTGGATGTGTCCCCATCGTGTTCAGTTACCCAGCACCACCAGGCAACACATTAACTTCACTGTTAATAATATATTAATTCACTAATAATGAAATCAGCTCTATATAGTTGGTATAAAGATGTCACAAAAGAAAACATTCGTATACAGTCACTGAAATTTTGTATAAGTCTAAAATTAGACTTGATGAAGAAGCTTGAGGTGAACACTGATTTAAACTTAGATATTTTTATGAATATTTCAAATCAAGCTCGTACATAGCTTTTTGAACTACCTTAGGTTCTACTTTTGATTTCTCTTATGTTCATTCAGTAGAGAAAGAACTGCTGAAATGTTTTGACAAGGGAAAGGGATTCTTTTCATGAATGAGCAGGGTTGGCAGGAGAGAGAACTGAATTGTCAGACAAAAATAATACTCAAAGAAGTAATTGTTACTTTGAAGTAATGTACAGGTACGTAACAGGCTCTTACTAGTCATGTCATGGTTGCTGCAAAGGTAATTGTATTCCTCCTAAACTCTTTTTGGTGTTTGTGATCCTGTTAAGAATCTGGATTTCTGCATTACAACAATTGCAGTTTCCTGGTAAATATTATAGGTAGGTTTTCTTAAGAAAAAGAACTGCTGAGGCTTTGATTCACAGAGTATTTGTCTCTCCAGTAGCCCTTAAATACGTGCTGGCAGAAATAATGAGTAAAGAGAATAGATGTGGCTGTGGCTCTGCGTACATTGAGATGGTTTTCATTTGAAGGATTGCAACACAGTGAGATAGGTACTTCTAAAATATACTGAACTTACACAAATCATAGGACCAGAAAAGGCCATCTTGAATCTTCCCATCAACCAGAAGAGTTTTAATCTGAGTAAGAGGCAATATCTAACCCAGTTTGAACAAGTCTTTCCTACTTGCTGCTGAAAAGAGTTTTCTGAAACCTCTGGTTTTTTTCTTGTTGCCACTCCAGCAGTGTCTTTGAAGAGAGCTTTTCCATAAGCTAAAAATAAGGGTTGTGAACAGACCAGGAATTGTGCTGAAAGGGACAAATCGCCACCATTTTTTCACTGATTTTTCTCATTCTGAAGTTGATGGCTCAACGTAGTGCAGAAAGAGGTCTCTTCATCCTTTGTGTTAGTTCGTCTGCATTGCGTATCTGGTGAGCTCGTTCTGTCCTGATTTTACTTACCCTTTTATTGTAGATTGATTGACTCAACCATAGGTGAAAATAACTTCTTTGCATTATCCTTGTAGTCTGGGTTTTCTTTTCTCCTAAATTTCTGTGCATGCTTATTTTGAATTTAGGCATGTCTTCAGTGGAAAAATTCACATGGGCATGGGTAGATTTGTATTTCAAACCCATGGGCTGTCATGCAGGAGGTTACTACCTATGATGTTGTCTCTGTGATTTGCAAACTGTATGAGATATAAAGGGTGAGATTTTTTTAGCCACTGTAGTGCCTCCTAGTTAAAGCATGAAGTGGAGATACTCTATGAGGGAAATACCTTTAGTAGGGGTTGCAACAGAATTAACACTTGTCTGTTACTGCGTAGTGGAGAGCAGGCTGGGAGTGTGTTCGTGTGTGGCTTGTTTTCCTGTTTAGTATTTCTCAATGCAAAGTCATTCTAAAGGGCGAAAATCTTTTCAAACTAAAAAGGCCACGATGGTACCTCTCCATCTCTGTGCACAGTTGAGGAGAAACTACACAAAGGAGAAACTTAACAGCTCCAAAACAGGACCTGAGGATTAGAAATGTGGAAGAGCTTGATTAGGAAAAAGGTTTCCAGCAGCTGCAGGGTAGAGGGGGTTGTAATGTGTGGGTGCGTGTGTGGGGTTGGTTTGGTTTGTTTTCTTTTTCCTTTCTATCTTTCTTTCTCTCTTTCTTTTCTTTCAATAGATGGCTTGATAAGAAGAATTTCTTTGGTGGGAAAGTCTTTGCTTTTGGCTGCTCTGTGCTCTTGTTGCCGCATGTCTCTGCTGTGGCTGCATGATTGATGCTGTTAGCACTCACAAAAAGTTCCAAACCCAAAGATTACCTGGATCCCAGAGGAAAGGAAAGCGTAAAGCAGTCTGGTACTTGTGGCGGCCAGCAAGATAGATTGGCTCACAGCTGGTGCCTGGAAAACCTATTGCAATCTTCCAGGGTGTCAAAATGTGCGTAACAGGAGAATCCATCCCTCAGGCTCGGGGTGCAGAGGCAAGTTTGTGGCACACAATGGCACCAATAAAACACCTCAGACTAATCAGATCGCTGGGGCATGAGCTCTTGCCTGAAGAAGTGCCCGTCTACCAAAAGTACCTCTGATGTCTGCCTGTAGGGAAGTGGAGAGTTCGTGTCCTTTTTCTGAACCTAGAAGTAGTGAGGAGGCTTGTCACAGGTTAAACCTTTGGAGGAACATTTCCTATTGCTTGGACAAGAATTGATATCAAATAACTCTTATGCAAATTGAGCTCGCAGAGAGGGAAAGTGAAGCAGTGGATGGCAGTTTCCAGAGAGGCTGCCTCAGACCAAGAGGCGGTTTAGTTACTTAAAGCAGTGATCCTGGGGACGTGCAAAAGCAGCTCTGTACTGAAGTGCAGGGTATTTTTATAATAGGAATCTGGAGAGTTTTCCTTTCCTGCTCCCTTCTCTCTTGGGAAATAGCATGTTTCTTCAGTTGTAAAAATCCCAAGTAGTGTTTTGCATCAAACTCCATCTTACTGCGTTAATGCAGGCAGAGCATTTCCGATGTCATTTTCGTTGCAATGGTTTCATTTCACTAACATTAAGTCATTTTGGTTTGTATTAACAAGAATTGGCTTCAGGTGGTCAGCAAGCTTCATTAATGAAAGCATGAAATAGACTTGCACTTGTGGTGTTAGTCTTACCATGCTTTCATGTGCAGAATTGCTCTAATAACTATGCACATGATTAGGTTGTCTAATCAGTAAATACAAGTGTAGAGAGGAAAATGCTTATGGTAGAGGTAGGATATAAGCTCTTATCCATGATATTAAAACTGACCTGGCAGTTGTTTTTTATGTTTCATTGCACATAGAGTGTGGCATGCTCAACTGTGACTGACCAGGATTTGGTTCTGGAGTGTAAGAAAGCCCGGTGTATGTTTGACACGTGAGAAAAGTCTGTCAATGCAGTTCTTCCTAGATATTGATGTTTTGGTCTGGGTCCAAATGTTGCAGTTACTTGTTCAAGAAATGAATGATTCAAGAGTTATGTGTAATTCGTTAGTCATTTTACAAAACTTGTTTTTACTTTGATTCAGAAACCTTCATCTCCACCTTAGTTTTGCATGCCATATGTTGAAATGAGGAAGTACTCTGCAGATCTACCATCAACATCTGCTTTACTGAAAACCAAATAACCCCAAACCTGCCATATGCATCCTTTTCTTTATCATTCTTGCATTCCTTGTGGAGGAGCGCACGTTTCTGCCATGAGCATGCAGTGATGTACAGTCTTATCCATAATCTGTTTTGTCCTTGGATGTAAGCAGGAACTGACACTTTTCATAACAAGTAGGGGGAATTATTCTAGATGTTGTCAGCGAAGAAAATAGTGATGTGTTTCTTGCTTGACAAAACTGAGCAGTTTGTTCCCCACCTTATTAACTTCCCATAATGTGTCTGTAGCATCGTTGTTCTTTACACTCCCCGCTGAATGCTTTCGCCACTGTACTGGTAACTACTGCTGCTGTGTCTCCTGATCTGTGTTTCTGGAAAGCTGTGCTAATGCTGGTTGGAGAGGCATTGATCTATTACGATGAGCAGATGGAGATGTTAAGGTCATCCACAGTTCAGGAGTGAATCATAGGCCTTGATATTATGCATCTCCGCAAAGAAGATGATTTCCTCTGTCACTGAAAAGAAGCTTATTTGTAGGCTTCTAATACTAAAAATGCTTTTTAAGCTTATGCGCTTTTGTTCTTGCATCTGAGTTGCAAAGGGGTACAAATCACTTGAGCTTTCAAGGTTTTGTACAGTATCTTAATTTTTAAAGTAAAGTCTGTGTTCCAAATGTGTATGTTGCAAATAAAATGGTCTTGAAGTACCAGCAGTTGGAAGGGATCACGCTAGGTTGATTTATGCAGAATTTAGGAAGAACAATGATCTTTGCAGTCTTTTTTTATTTAAGTGGCAGGCTGAGAACATTGGGGCTGTTCAGCCTGGAGAAGAGAAGCTGCGTGGAGACCTCAGAGCAGCTTCCAGTGGCTGAAGGGGGCTACAAGGATGCAGGAGAGGGACTCTTCATCAGGGACTGGAGCGACAGGACAAGGGGTGATGGGTTCAAACTGAAACAGGGGAAGTTCAGGTTAGATCTAAGGCAGAAGCTCTTCCCTGTGAGGGTGCTGAGGCGCTGGCACAGGGTGCCCAGAAAAGCTGTGGCTGCCCCATCCCTGGCAGTGTTCAAGGCCAGGCTGGACACAGGGGCTTGGAGCAACCTGCTCTAGTGTGAGGTGTCCCTGCCCGTGGCAGGGATTGGAACTGGATGATCTTAAGGTCCTTTTCAACCCAAACCAGTGTGGGATTCTAAGTGTGGCTTTACTTTCTTTAGAGCGCCTTTATTCTCATTTCTGCCTGGCATATTCCACCTGCTCCTTTTGGCTTTCCTGATCTGAATTTCAGATGTGGTCACATGCTGCTCGGTGCATTTGAAGCACTGTAAGTTAGCGCAGGTCAGCCTGGTTCTGCCTTCATCACATAGTTCTGAAATCCAATATGCCCTTGATGGGTGTATTTCATATGTAAAGTGCTTGCTTAAAGTAAGAATTAATTTGCCTCTCAGCCTGCCTGATAGAGTGTAATGTGACAAATGGGCCAAATGCTGATATTGTTCAAATGAAGCATTGGTGTGAGTTTGCTCTCGGTGTGCAGAGCAGTCAATTCTCCCCCACTGTTTTTTTACTCCTCACTTTTTTTATCTTCAATGTGCGGCCTCATGCCTTATCTATCTCACACTATTCCAAGCCTGCCGTGAACACAGAACTGTTATTTTCCTGTCTCTCATGTCCTTCATGCTTGTTGCTGAAGTCGGAGTGACTGGACATCATGGCCCCATGAGATGCAGTAACAGCTTGCTGTTTGTTAAATGGGGATGTGGCACAGAGATGGGGTCTAAAGTGACTGTTGATTTTTGAATGCTTAATGTGAGATTAGCCCAGGAATTTCTTCAGGGAATGTGGTGCTTCAGAGCGGAAAAGCACAAGTTTAGCCTTCAAGGGGCAGGGGGACAGAGCTCTTTTCTGAGTAAGACCTTAGAAATAAGACAGGCATGCAGAAAAAGGATAGAGACACAGTGGGAAAGGGTGAAATGTCAGGTCTGAGTCAAGTGCCTTGTATTTCACTGATGGGCTGTGGCAGAGTCAGACCTGGGAGCCAATTGCCAGGAGAGCATTCAGCTCTTTAAATAGAAGAGCCTTCACTCCCGCGTCTTCCTTGCAGTCCCCTCCCACATTCACTGCATAGTTTCAAACTTCTGCAATGAGTGAAGTGAGCATCTGACAGACAACAGCCTTCTTCACATATACAGCCTTGATTTATCCCCCAAGGGACTCTGTCATGTCACTGCATGTGGCAGATGTTCCATGGAGTGAACTGTACCAGCAACTTTATACCATAGTTATATATCAACCTATACCATGGGTCGATACCTTTTTAAGATGGAAGGGGCAGTTGAAAAGCTTGATTTTTTTTAATCCTTACAATCACAACCCTTAAATAACTTACTAATGCTTTAAGTACAGAGAGGGCTTCTGTCTGCAACCGCCTTCCTCTTTAGTGAAAGGAAAAAAAATAACCTGAAAACAAGAAACTTCATGTGGTATTATCTGAGCTGTGATGGTTTTGGACAACAGAGTTGGAATAACCGTTGTCTGCTGTACCACAGCTGTTGGAGCTAACCAGCTTCCCAAGGCTAGCCAGAATCTGTATCTCTGTGGATCACAACCGGAAAGAGATGTGCACATCACTGAATTGAAGTATTTTCTGGCAGCATGACAGTAGAGAAACTGGCTCCCATCAAAAAGGGTTCTTGCCTGTCTTAGTATCCCAGCTCTCCCATCTCCAGGTGAAGGATTTCATGAACGTATGTCACTGGATGTAGGCTAGATGGCTGTCCTGAGTGCTGGGGCTGCTGCCATGTGATGCTGGGTCCACATCTGAAAGCTTTTGGGTTTTCAGATGGATCCTTGGATACAGCTGTAAAACCGTGTGTTCTTCACTCTTTTCTTCCCTAGGTCAGCCAAGCCTCCGAGAAGCTATCTCCATGTCCTGTATAACCAACGGGAGTACAGGAAGCAGGAAAACAAGCCACAGTTCATCTGTTTCTGTTGCCAGAAAAGAAACTCTTTCGTCTGCTGCAAAAAGGTACTGGCTTGTTATTAACATTTCAATTATTGTTTTTAAACAAACAGAGCAAGAGTTTGTTGCTCTTGATGTAGCCACAGAGTTTTGCCTCTGCATGACCCTCAGGAGAGCTTCCTCAAGTCTGGTAAGGCACAAATACACTTTGGACTTGTACCGTGTTATTGGGCAGCTTACAGCAGGGTTCTAAAAAGTTCCTAAATGGAGAGTATTTCTGTAGTGTCCAGTGTCCAAAATGCGCAAGGGACAGAACAGGCAAAGATATTTCCAATACAAATGGAACATTTTTGCTTCTGGTATTCATCTGCATCTTTATTCTTTTACCAAGGAAATGAACGGACAAAACTGACTTCATTGTCTGCAGCGTAAATAGTAGGCAATAGCAAAAGAGCTGTGAAACAATAGTGAATTGTGTTAAGATAAAAGTTTACAACTTTGTATAGAAATCTTAACCCAGAATATGGCTACTTAGGCTTTATGAAGAATATCTGTATTGGATCTCAAGTGTATAGAAATAACACTGTTTGCGTATTTATAAGTTAAATGAGCTAAGAACCAAACAATAGCCTTTTTCCCCCTCTATGTCATGCTTTCAGTTGCGCATAGTAAACACGGTGTTTGTATAACTACTTATTCTGTGGGTCTGTTAGTGAGTGCATGCCTTCTTTAACCAGTAGGTTTTGCACTTATTCCTACTTGTTGGGAAGAACAGGCTGCCAGATGTTCTCAGCCACAGGGCAAAGAATACTCTAATGTGTAACTGTGGTGAATTATGGGAACAAATTCTTGGCCTCTGTAGAGTACTCTGGTAACTCCAGTGGTTGGTTTATCTTCTAGTGTGTTTATCTTCTACTGCGCTATACAACAACGCAGGCAAGTGATATACTTCAGGGAATAAAAATGCTGCATGCAAATATAAACTGCATGAGGGCTAGCCCAAAGAAGCTTTAGTGCCCTTTGGAATTTGGAAAGCAAGGGTAATGCCTTGCTCTTCGCTCTTCACTGTGTCACATTGCATATCTTCCTTTTTGTTGACTCCTTATGTTTACTTTTCAGCAATAAATCAGGAACTGATCACTGTATGTCTCTATTGCTAGTGTGACAGGCACTGGGACAAGAGACATTCCTGCAAAAGGTATTCCTTAGTTAGCACTTTTCCATTAATCTTAGCCCTGTGTCTCTTGGCACTTTGATGAGAGCCAGTCCAGTTCACGTGGCGTTCAGCTTGCCTTTGTGCTAAATCACCTTCTTGATTCATTGGCTGCTCAACACCTAACTACAGAAGAAAAGCAGAGTGGAGTAGCCAGCATCCCTTTCATCTGAGTTATGGTCTCTAAAAGGAGACCTGCATAGGCCAAAAGAGGAAAACCTTAACATGCAGAGGGCAGCTCTCCCTGGGTCCCCAAATAACTGTCCAGGGCATGTTTTGGTGCTTCCAGTCAAGCTGAAAATACATGACTCCCTTCTTCAAGGCTCGTTTTAGGAAGGCCTACATCTCTCTCTGGTTATCTTTCCGGCAGTTCCTTTCACTCTCCTGTCTTTATGCATTCTTCCATGGAATTTGTTTGTTATTTGGAAGAAAATAGACTTGCCCTTTTGTAAAAGTAACAGGTCAAGAAAGGTGAAAGAAAATACCTGATCTCAGGCTTTGTGGATGTGGGTTTTTAATAACAGCGAAACTGTTCAGTACCAAATAGTGTTCCTGGTAGAAATGCAAGTGAATGTCAGGAGCAGTCTCCTTCACTTGACAAAGTTAGGGTGAATGTGTCTGTTTCTAAGACTTGTCACAGTGAAAAGGAGGGAGGCCAAAGGAGAATATCTGCTGGTCATGGGATGCTTCACTCCAACTGCTCCAGACTTTTCTTCAGGCTGGAGGTGGACATGGTCATCTTTTGATGTAGAATTACGCTTTAGTTACCAAACAGGCCCCATAGCCTGCCTATGGCTTTTCAATATATGTAGCCATACATCTAGTCACGAATAACAAAAGGCCTACTCGTGCCCAAACTGTTACTGTGTTGAAGTTGAGTGTCTGTGTTTCATGCGGTCTTAATATTGTATATGTCTGGGGCCTTTGCCACTGTAGACTGCCATCTCTGAGAATTTCTTCTAAGAAGAAACAGTTTCCTGGACTGTTTAATCCTTGTTCTACCAACCTGACTACTGAGATCATGGAGATGATCTGATGGCTCAGCAGCAGCATGTCTCCTTTCAACAAAGATATGCTAAAATACCAGCTGTTGCTAAAGCCAGAGCCCAGGAATGGACCACAAACAACAGGTAAATGATGTCCCATTGACAGAGGTGAAGTCACCTACATTCTGGGAAAATTTCAGTCCTATAATCTGGAAATGACTTGTGTGATAGCGGTGTTGGAACACTCAGAACAAAAACCGCGCTGCATACATTGTATATCACCAGAGTTGGAAACAGGTTTGTACTGCAGGTGACTGTCACAGAGACCTGTTTGATGGTTTTCCTTAGGACTAAACATTCTTCTGAAAACAACTTCTGGTTAAGAATAGTCTTCATGTTCCAGAATGACCATCCTCCACAGTAGCTGCCAATGTGTTGTGGTCCAGAGGATGAAACATTGTGCTAAGTGAAATTAGAGAATCTGCAAAATTAAGACAGGTAGTAATAGCTCACAACTTCTCACATGTAGACTGAAGAAATCCTTCATCGGCTGGGATTTGGAAAGAACTTTCAGATGCATTAAATGGCTGCTTCCCAGAACTACTACTCTTTAGAAATCCACAAGAAAAGGTGCTGGGTTTGATTTGGTTTCATTTGTTGCACAAGACCTAGTTAAAGAGGTATTAGTGGGACAACCACTGTGTAATAGTCAGTCATAATACAATTAAGCTGAACTTTCAGCAGAAGTGAGCAAACCAAAGAAATTCAACACGAAGATACTCAGGCTGCCCCACATCTACATAATTTACTTTCAAATTAAAACAGCAGTCGGAAAAAGCAGCCCACTTGCAAGCTGGTGGTAGATAAAAGCACTGTGTTGGAACCCAAAGTGTACCTTGTGTTGCAACTCAAAGAGGAACCAGAGTGGTCCAGTGATTCTCATGGCCCAGCTCAGAAGTCAAGGGGTGAACCTAGTGGCTAAGGTGTGAACCAGACAGTCCCCAGCTGACAAGCTCGGTAGGACATTGAAGAGATTCCCACACTGAACCTGTTTTTTCTAGGAGATGGATCAGATCAGCTAAATGAGTTTGGGTAAGAACGCAGAGAATCTGAGACTGAATTGGTGAATTAGATGGTACGCTGCTGTCAGCAGGTGGCACTCACCTGAGCTTGCTGGAAAGCACAGAGGTGAATTCCAGGATTGTCACTGTGAACAGGATAGTACAAAAAGGGTGGGGAAGGGGACTGCAGATAATGACCTTACTGGTGAACTCTGTCATGCTATCATCAGAGACAGATCATGGTGCCAGGTGAGCCGTTGTTCTGGCCAGGTAGGATCATTGTTTCTAGACTTGCAGGCTGGAGATGCAGAATTCATTCTGTCTGTGTGTTCTCTTTCCTGCTGCTTCGCTCATCTCTTTTACTATTAGACATTTTGAAATCCTGAAGTAGAGGGAAAGGGAAGATTGGAAGCATGTCTTCCTGAAAGATGAATTCTTAAAAACAAACTCCCAAACAAACCAAAAACCTTTGTCCTAGTAGAAGAACTTTGTTGTGAGAAACTGGCATTTATGAGAGAGTGCATGCAGAGGTCTAGGAGCGTACCTGTTGGAGTAGGAATAGACACTTGTTTAACGACAAGAAATTCTGAGCATTAATGTTGCTATACTGCGTTTCTTGCCATAGACTGCAAAAAGATTCAAGATTGCATCGTGTGCTTGCAGTGCAAGCTAAGTCTTCTGATTAAGGAAGCATCATTTGAATGTTTCTAGTTAAGAAGGGACTACTGGCTATAAATTGTTAACCAAACCCCTTTAAGCTTTTTTCTGTTTGATCCTAACAGATGTCCTCAAGAAACGTGAAAGCTCTGATTTATTTTCATCTGTTGTTCAGAAAAGCAGATTGAACTTCAGTGGGTTATATTGCCATTTTCCACAGGTTTACAGAAGAAACCCTGAGTGATCCTTTACAAATGTATTTTGAGGTTTATATTGTTTTTCATGTTTTGACCTGTTCTTCAGTGCTGCTTTGGAAGCATTTAGACAAGTTGAACTCGAATAAGCATTGAGGGCTCTGTCTCGGTGGTGTTAGATGATACACTTTAAGTGAAATAACAAATGAAACAAAAAGAGGGTCCTGTGAATGTTACATTAAAATTGGGGCCCATTTTTATTTCATTTATTTGAGTATTGTCTTCCTGATATTCAGTGTTTTGGCGGGGAAAGGTAAATGGAAACACAAATAATGAAGATTATACAATGGCTCAGCAGGGATTTAGTGCGAGGGAGTAGAAATATGGATTTTCCCCATCAGAAAGATAGTATTTCTTTACTTTGCAGGTTAATTCTTGTGTTGGTATTTTTCTTTTTAGCTAGTGTTTGTATCTTGCTTTATTTGTTCACTGAGATATTTATTGGAAGATGGGGTTTTAATCTTAAATAAAAGAATTAGGCCGTGTGTTACAGAATAATCTTCTCTTGCAGGTTTGTGTGCTTCAGTATATTGCAAAGCATGCTATTGCATAGAAGAACCTTTTAATGAATCTTTCTGTTCACTTAGTGGCCCTTTGGTTAGATTCTTAATGAATTTCAGGTTGTTAATGACATGTATTTAAAGCTGTTTTAAATGTTAACCTAATAAACACAGCACTATGAAACTAAAGATGTATGTTCAGCTATTTCCCAAAGGCATTAAAGAAGCGTCAGGACAGCTGGTGTTAGTCGGCTACAGATGCAAACAGTGATGAGTTTTCAATGATGTTTTCCTTTGAACTCTGGTACAGCCAGGGGCCAGCAACAACATTTCTCTCTTTGGTGACAGTGAAAAGAGAAGTGGTACCAAGCATATCCAGAAATACAGAGAGAGGTACAGGTTCATGGCAGGCTTCAGCTAATCAGAGAGAGTGCAAGTCACACTCCTGCCTTTCGCTTGCACTAAGCCTTGGCTGGCAGCATGGAAAGGTAGTCCATGACCTGAACCAGAGTATGGTTTTTCTCTGAGGGATGGCAGACTTGTGGTGCATCAACTTGTGTAGAAGCACCTGCAAATGAAGCACATAGAAGCACAGAATTGTTTGGGCTGGAAGGAACCTTCAAAACACATCTAGTCTTACCTTCTGCAATGAGCAGGGACATTTTCACTTAGATCAGGTTGCCCAGAACTACACCCAGCCTGGCCTTAAAGAAGTTCTTTGTAAGAAGAACCTGCATATTCAAATCAAAGTTGTACCCATTTTAAAATCAAAGTAAACTTAGTACAACTGCGCAGTAAAAATCAAGATATACCCTTCCATGCCTCCCTCCCCTTCTTTATTTTGGGAGCTTGTGAATAAATCTTATTTCAGCAAAACACTTAGCCTGAAGAGATATAATCGAAGTGTTCTTTCGGTGATTATATATAGTAAGTTGTTATATGCTTCTCCCGTCTTTTCACAGACAGCTTCTTCTCTCACCTTTTTAATTTATTTGCTTGTTTTGTTTTTTCCTTCCCCCTGTGTTATACTTTATTTTACAGCGGTACAGAAAAAAAGAAGGAAAAACCTCCAGGACAGAAAGAAAAAAAAGAGGAATCTCATTCTAATGATCAGAGTCCACAAACTCAAGCATCACCTTCTCCCCAGCCCTCCTCCCAGCCTCTCCAAACACACAGGCAAACTCAAGAAAGCAAGAATTCTGCTCCAGCTAAAAGGTTTTCACAATACCACCGTACAGAATGAGAAAGTGATTGTAATGATGCTGAGCTCATATCTGACAACAAGTCATGTGAAATTTTTCCAACCTGATGAGCAAGTGAATGACTGGTATTTTTTGGGTTAAAGGAGATGCATTCAACATGCGTTGCATCAGAGCAGTTGTGTACAAATGAATTCATGAGTAAATCTTTAAGATTACTGGGGGGGGGGGGGATTGTTTTCTGTGATTGAAACCCTCTAATCAGGCATTATTATAAAATACAAAATACTGAATGACAACTCTGACTTGATCCTTTACAAAATACGCTCCCTAAGTTTTGCTGGCATAGCTGAATTGTGGAGTGTATTTTTCACATGCCCATTTGCTACCTCTTGTAACAGCAGTTGTTAAATACTAGTATCATTGCAACTCATTGGGAGTTTTTCCTCTCAAATTACTCAGTAAAGTGGCTGCATTTGGCTTTTTGTTTGCAGCACTTCCCTTTTCAGTCCCTGCTAGGTTGCGGGGTGGCTCACTTTGGTTCTGATTCTTTACATGAGTGAAGTTCTGGTTTTATGCCCAAATCATAGAACTGCTTGAGTGAACATAGAAGTGTATTAGGGTCGCCTCCAAGTTCCCACTCAGTGGGAATTAGGTGCTGAAAAGTTACACTTTTTAGTGGCTTTTTAAAGTCAAGGGAACTGATTTTAGGATTTGGGTGATTACTTCTGAGCTTCAGAACGCTACAGATCACTCTGTTGTGTTTTTTCTTCTTTTGGTTCACTGTCAACTTTTTGGAAGGTGTAAAATTCTCTTTTACTGTTTTGCTTATAGGAGCCTCAAGCTCTTAAATAAAAGCCATTTCTTCTTCTGAAACTTGCAGTAGTTCACAAGATTGTTGTCTCTCATTGCTCGAATTCACAGCTCTGATAAATATTGAAGCCTTCTCTTGACTGGTGCATGTTGTAACACTCCATAAAGGCTCTGTCTGCGTGTCTTGCACACACTCTCGAGTTGTCTGAAGCTGAACTCGCGGCCTGTTGCTCTCCTGCCTGGTATCTCACTGTGAAGATGTTTGTCTGGAGTCTTGCTTACTAATCTTTTGCAGTGTGGGGAAAAAAATAAATGCCTTATTCAATCTCCTCCTGGTTTAACTTGATGTGATTAACTGGTTTGTTGCAGGACCTTTCAGCCTCTTGTGGTGCTGTGGAAGGAGCTTGCCATTTCTAAGATTGCAGCTCAGGACTTACTCCTGCAAAAAGTATTTCTGACGGGATGAAGTAGGATACTGTTGGCAGGACATATGCAGACTTGAAGAATCATTTGGGCTTGCTCACTTTTGACTGTGTTTTCCATAATTAAAGTGTGTGTGAAAGTTCGTCACTACAAAACTTGCAGGCTCCCATTAGTGTCAATTGGCTACAACAAGATTGCTGAATGTTGGAATCCACATTCATGGATTTAATCATCTGTAGTATTGGGCCAAACCTGGTTTGCCTGATTCATGCAAGAAGTTTGCAGATATTTGTTTCAAAAAGCTTAAAGCCAGTAATGTGGTTTAGAATGTAGGATCTGCAAAAGAGCCTGAGGAAACTGAGCTGATGGAACTGTTCTGCCTCAGAAATCAGTGTGTTACAGCTGGTGAACAGTTAATCAAGGGAAAAAAAAAATCTTTTCTTCGTTACCTTCTTCAGTGACTTTTTTTCTAATTTATTCTTTAAGTTAGCCTCATTTTTTTCTAGTTTAGTAATTTCTTAGCAATGTAGTAATGAAGCACAGAGTTATTTTGTTCAAGTCTTTGTGTAAGAGCAGTTGAAAATGGAAAGGAATGGATAAAATATTTGGCAACTGTCTTGATCAGTTGTTTTCATTCATCCAGTTAGAACTTTTTGACTAACCTTTTCTCCCTGTTTCACGCTTCAGCTTGAAGGAAGACCTAGCTCTGCTTTTGTCTCCTGCTGCTTCATCTGTCCGTTTCATATCAGTTCCACTTGCTCTTGTCTTACTAGCTTGTCATTTTTACATGTATTTCTGTTTCTTCTAGCATAAAGAAATCCCTGACTGCTGAAAAACCTCACAGTGCTTGGGAGAGCTCAGACGACAGTCGGAACAAGCTGCTGAGAGTAGCATCAACATCTAAATTAATATCAAAAGTGGCAAAGAATGCGGATAAGTATGTATCAGTTTGGTAGGTAAAAGCAAGTGAACTTTAGAGTCAAAATGTTAAATATATAAATGATTATATGTATAAAATTGCTTCATTTTAGTGAACTTACGCATATGCCGAGACCATTTGCATCTTTGTTTTTACCAGGAGTAATTACTTGCATAACCTGCCTATGTGGCACTCCACATGCCTGTGGAATCTTACAGTTGTTATTAACTGTGAATGCAGGATTTTAGTGTAAATATATTTTAATGGTGCCCATTGGAATTAGTGAAATTATGAACTATGATTTAAGATTTATGGCTTAATGCCACTGTGGTGAAGCTTCCAACCATATTTTTTCCCCCCTAATGAAAACTGATTTGAAAATGCAAGTGTATTTCCTTGAAGTTAATTTACTGAATTTGACATAGTATGTGTGTTTCTAAAGTAGACTGTAAGAATATACTTTTAAGACTTCATGTAGCTTTCTCAAATTAACTGTTTAATGGGTTCCTGCTTGCAGGTTCTACGTAACAGGCAGGGATCTTCTTTTCAGTTCCCCCTTTAGTGGGTGATGTGCTGTAGCACATTGTTCCTCTCGTGACCTTCTTCGGTAGCAGGTTTTATCAGTGGAGGCCTCACTGGGGATGAGTGGCATGAAATAGTTACTTCTGTTCCTGTCAGCATAA
Source organism: Strigops habroptila (assembly GCF_004027225.2). Lineage (NCBI taxonomy): Eukaryota > Metazoa > Chordata > Aves > Psittaciformes > Psittacidae > Strigops > Strigops habroptila. Next base: position 43,697,460 of record NC_046359.1, read on the forward strand.
GGCCAAGAGTTTGCTTTTTGCTATAACTCTGTGTTGTTGACCCCCTTTGTGACTGACTTCTTGTTCTTAACTCTCTTTGCCAGTTGGGATTCTCAATTCATAGTCACACATGTAGTATCTCCGTTTGACCTTGTTGAAATTTTGCTGGATTTGTTGAACTTGTTGTATTGACTTTCTGACTGACTCCTCTTTGGTTTGCTGAGATCTCCTCAGTGTGCTGGGAGCTTCTCAAAGCTTGATGTCATCTGCAGACTTCACGCATCTGCTCATTAGTCTTCATTCCAATAGCCATTAACTGGTCCAAGGCTGTGAACTCCCTGAGATTCCTCCCGCTATCACAAATAAAACCCTTCGGGTCTTTCAGACTGATTTCCAGTCTCTTTCTGATCGTGTCTGTAGTGCTCTCCTTAGCTTACATCCAAGACTGTCAAATACAACCTTAGAGTCAAGAGCAGTGTAAGTGCATTCCTTCTTTCTGAGGAATGGGAAGAAAAAAAACATCTTAAATTAATCTTGGGTGTGGATATCAGCACATTTACTGAAAGCTTTCTGCTTAGCCTGAAGAGTTGTGCAGAGCAGTGAAGTGCTGTGTGTGAGGGATTATTGCTCACGTATTTTGCAAGCATTTATTTTCCTTTTATAATTGGTTTTCACTGTTGGAATTTCAAAGCCCTTTGGCAATTCAGATGAGAGCAGGGGACTGCTAGGATAATACTTGGAAATGAAAAAACCTTCTGTCTTGATTTCTACTTAAAAGGATTCTTTTCTTGGTTTTTGTTATGCTACTAAAATACCTTTCACAATGTGGTATATGCTTCACATTTCCTAATAATAAAAAATGAATTTTACTTTTATTGACCTATTTTTTGGTATATTGATTGAGGCATGGTTAGAATAGAGGCATCTTGTTTCATTTCCCTGTGATTCTGCTTATTTTCTAACAGACTTTAAATGCTGCCCTTCTGCAGTCTCTAATGTAGAAAAAAAATCAAGTATCTTTTGTTGAAAAGAGGGACGAAGAAGGATTAGGGTTAATTATTAGTTATTATAATAATTATATTGTAATTATTAATAAAGTTGTTCATAACTTGAAGCTGTTGTATCTTAAAAGTATCTGGGAGAAAACAAAGCTTCAAACATTACCAATTGTGGACTGTCATCTAATTGAAGGCGGGGTGTTGTATTGTTTGTGTGCCTTGTTCTTCTGCTCAGATTTAGAATAAAAGCACTCTTTGCATTCAAGAGCACACATTAATACTCATTTCTTACATCCTATGTGTCCTGTTTCTGACAGAATTGGTTAGTATTGTGCTAAGGCATATTGTTATATTGCATTTATCATTCCCAATTGAGAAATGTTGGCCTAATCTGCCTGAAGTTACCCAAGTCTTGTGCAAGAGAATAGGATTCAGCCCTAATATGGGCCCAGGACAGAACTGTTTTACACGTGCTTTGTGCTACCAGCCCAGGATATGAACTTTGTTTAGTAAGCTCAGCATTGAGCTGTAAATCAGCCTGATAAAGCCATAAAGAGTAAGAGGATTCGCACAGCAGCCCATCATCCAGTGTTTTGCAGGCAAGACTGGGAACCCAGCTTTCATTTTCCATTTGGCAGCGTGGTGCAGGGTGATTCTCCCAACAGCCAGAGATGATTTTCCTCAGGCATATGCTTGACCTTTGTCGCTGTTACAAAAATTTGACCTCCATCCAGCTAAAAATACTGGATGCCACTCATACCTTCCTGCTGGATTTCAAATGAGTTCAAGAGGGGGGTTGATGCAATACATACTGCTGTCAAGGAGTGGTTTTCTGGTAAGAAGTAGCCGTGACGCTGGAAATGAATTTTTCTTCCCTCTTCAAATAAAAGATGGAAGGGTTTTGTGAGTAGTTCACTCCTGGTTCTGGTGAAGACAGACATCTCAACTGCACTCCTTTGTGTTGTACATGCAGTAATGCTGCATGGATCTGGTTTAAATGAAACTGCAACTTGCTTACATTTAATCCGTGTATTCATTAGGGTTAATTCCTAGAAAAATTTGTGGTGGTGTGTGCTGACAGCTTCTTTTTGACAGGTGTTAAATGCTTTGCATGCAGGCCCAAGGGTGCTTGGCAGCTTAAAACATTTGAGTATTACACGTTTGCTCTCTCCAAATGGAATTTTCCATGCACAAGGAATATGCTCTGCATAATGTATCTTTAAAATCTTTTTGTATTGTGTTGTTATCATAGCACTTCTTAAGAACCCGGGCCAGAGGGCCAAAGACTTGAAGTTACTCAAAAGATACAGCGAACTGCATAAAATAATCTATGGGTAAAAATGCATCGAGATGACCAAGAATAGTTCGTTAGCATCCTATACTACAGTTACACTATACACAGAGTCTGATGAGCTTGCCAAATGCAATAATGTGTAAGAACTAGATGCTACTGGCTTGATAAGTGTGTCACATCTTACTGACAATATGATTTTGTATTTTTCCTCAGGCACAAAGATGTCATCGTCAGCCAAGGTAAATACAAACACTCCTTTCTAAATACTGGCTGAAGCTGAAATGCTTTGCTTTTGACTGAAATGGGAACGAATGCTTATGAAACAGGGATAGAGAGCTAAAATAGCATTCATACTTACTACAAGAATTCCTCTGGCTAAATATTACTCAAGACCTGTATAAGGATCTTTGAAATGATGGAAAAGTGCCTCATCGCATTGGAGCTTTAGGAAAGATGGGGGGGGGGGGAGGATTCCTTTTACTTCTGTGAAACAAGAATAACCCTTTTCCTTTCTCTACGTGCATGTGCATAGAGAGAAATTCTGAAAGCAGAAATGTAACGTTTTGACCTATGTGCCAGTCTTCATCCAAGCTGAATGAGTGAGTGAGACTTTAGAAATAGTTTTAAGATATTTTATTTCTGTCCCATAACCAGCAAAAATGTCAACTCGTGAAAAAAACAGCCAAGGTAAGAACTAAGCTATGCCTCTGGTTGCTTTCTAACTGAGCACTTGCACAGGTCTTTTATTTGGCTTTTCACCATCACAGAGCATCAGTGCATAATCTCTTCAAAACTTTGAGCATTGGAATAAGTATTTCAACTTTCTTACTATGGAAGCATATATACATATGTATATTGCCTATGTGGGGATTATTTGGGGGTAGTCTAAACTAAATTACTACACACATCATATCCTCAGAGAGGAACGTGTGTTCGGTTAAGGTTCTAGAATTCCTGCATTGTTGCCTAAGATACCAGACTATGAAGAACTGCCAACTAAAAGATTTGTTTTATCTCAGCTTTCTGTCTTGCCAATATTACAACATACACACACTGATTAGACATGAACAGAGACTGAAAGCTTTAATATAGGCTCCTCAAATGAAGAATGAGTCTCTTGTAAAGTGTATGTCTTTGACCGATGAATCTTGCACTCTGTGACTACCTGCTGCTGCTGGCTTGTTCAGACAGGAAAAGGAGCCGTCTATGAACATGGTGGGACATGACGACAAAAGAAATCCCCTTCTTGTGTTGCAAAACTACTCTGCTTTGATGTCCTGCACACTGTACTGGAGCATGCAGTTTCAAAACTAAAGCATGTAACCCAAGTGCATGCAGTACACAACATAGATCTATGTACAGATATTCTGTCTCATGCTTTCTTGCTGCTCATTAACCAATCTATAGTCTCCAAATCCTGTGCTGTAAGCAAGATGACATTATACACAGTTTGATTACTTTGGGTCTCCTCTGGATTTTCTTTCTAAAAGGAAAAAAACACTAATTTTTTTGGAAGTCAATATATAAATTGTTGTAGTGAAGGCAAAATCAGCATGTATTCAATTGGTGTCATCTTTTCTAATTCATAGATTCAGTTACAGATTTAGAAATACTCTGATGACTACCAAAAGCATCCTTCAAAGACTAGAGAGGTGAAAGAGGATGCATGAGCATCAGGTACAGAGAAGAAATGTTTCTTTTTGCCAGGTTGCTTAACACCAGTGGTGGAACAGTACATACATGCAGCAGTGGTTCCTGTAAAAAGCAAACTAATGACTTAATGTCCAGCTGCAATTTAGCTTTGCAAGAAGTAAATATAAAACCCCTTTCTACCAAACACAGCTTTTCACAAAGTCAAGCTGCATACAGCTGAATACCTTCAGTACTAATTCTTGCCAGTGTGCTTCTACAATTGTCCGTGTTCTGCCCAGAATGGGCCATCCTTCAGTTCTCTCATCCTGGTACCTGTAACTTATGTGGCCTTGATGTGTATGTACCCTGCTGTCCGTTGTGTTCCTCTGCAGATGTGAGCTTTCAAAGACTGGCGAATGGGTACCCACCATGTGGGTTCTGAGCCCAACGGGAATGAAAGACAAATGTGGTGCAGACAACAGTGGCCCCACGTGTATGGGAGGTGGAGAGAAAGTCTTGTCATGGAAAATGCATTTACTAACATTTGAAACACATATAGTGGCAAAACGCTGTTCTGCCTTTGCCATGGGTGCAGTTGCAATTAGCAGGATTCAGCCTCCAAAGATTATGTTTTTATATGGACCAAGGAGTGTATTTTTGACAGCTTTGAGTGTGTGTATGTGTAAGGCTGTGTTAGGTTTTGTATTGTATTTACTGCCACAGGAGTAACCACCTCTTAGTGTAACTGCTAGGGTCCTCCCATCCTTTCCAGTATAACCTTAGCAACACCCAGCCAATTCTCTCATAGTGCATTATAAGACATAAATAAGACATAGCTTATTTTAAAATATAAAAAATAAAAGAATAAAAAAATATAAAGAATAAAATATAAAGATAAAAGGTAATAAATATAAAAAGGTATAAAAGATAATAATAAATATAAAGATAAAAGGTAATTTTTTTGCACTGAGATCCCATGTTGGAGTTTGGTTTTCAGTGATAGCAGCCCCGTATATGAATCACTTGTTACTTATTATAAAGCAATAAGAGACTGGCAATAAAAACCATATGTGAGAGAATTAATGAAAACCATTCATTGCATTCCTAAGTTTGTTTCTTTTTAGATGGTGCTTTATTAGTTTCCAGTACTTTTTTTCCCTGCGCTAGAGTTGTAGCTTACAGAACGGGTCAATCGTGAAGCATGAATGTGTCATGTCCACTGAGAGTGCAACGTGCAGTAGCTGCCTCGGGTCAGGTTTTGCTTTAGACACAGATTTTCTGTCAACTGCTTATTGAAGGTGCTCATATACCTGAGGTCAAATGGAGGCATGGTCTGTGGCCCAGAGGAGGCCATGAGGATGCTCAAGGGCTAGAGCACCTCCCATATGAAGACAGGCTGAGAACATTGGGGCTGTTCAGCCTGGAGAAGAGAAGCGGTATGGAAACCTCAGAGCAGCTTCCAGTGTCTGAAGGGGGCTACAAGGATGCCGGAGAGGGACTCTGCATCAGGGACTGGAGCGACAGGGCAAGGGGTGATGGGTTCAAACTGAAACAGGGGAAGTTCAGGTTAGATCTAAGGCAGAAGCTCTTCCCTGGGAGGGTGCTGAGGCGCTGGCACAGGGTGCCCAGAGAAGCTGTGGCTGCCCCATCCCTGGCAGTGTTCAAGGCCAGGTTGGACACAGGGGCTTGGAGCAACCTGCTCTAGTGGAAGGTGTCCCTGCCCGTGGCAGGGGGTTGGGACTGGATGATCTTAAGGTCCTTTCCAACCCAAACCATTCTGTGGTTCTATGATTATTATTGGGCTGCTTGCTCATATTCAGGCACAGTGCATGTTATTAGAATCCATAGATACTGTCAGAACAACAAATTTGTATTTGGGAGCTTTTATCATTGATTCTTCCAGAAGTGAGGATTTTATTATTCAAGCAGGGAGCCAGTGTCCAATGCTCCTTTCTGAGTCCTTAAACTTTGAATTATTTCAATTCAAATGGTAACTGTTAATACCTAGATTCTTAATATCACTTGATGCATGCAAAAACAGGGGTTTAACTGTGATTTACTTACTACATAAAATTAATAACCAAAGGTCTATTCAGAAATCACAAGGCAAAGCTGTAAAATCATTCCAAATCTGTCACCTCATCTTTTCTTTGACCGTTCGGTTTGCATTGCACCAGCTCCCAATAGCAACATTGCATGTCCACTTGTGAGGCTCAGCAAGCACTGACACAGAGCTCAGGGTGAGACATGGCAGACCTACAGCTGTATTTTCATTCCACTGTAACTTAAAATGTAATGGTCTGGGCATGGTGGCTGAATTTGGTTGCGTTCATCTCTGCTGCTAGCACTTGTTTAAATTAGAAACAGGCATCTAAGCCGTTGTCCTTCAGGTTCGTGGTCCTACAGAGTTCTTGGACACAGGCCTGAAAGCAAAAGCTTGTGGGAAAGAAGCTATTTGTAATATTAAAAAGCATAACTTCACTGGTCAAGCAACTAGAAGGTGGAGACAGATTAATAAATGTACTCTGGATGTGGTAGTTTATTGTATATTGGTAGAGAGTTCTGCTTGGCCAAGCTAGCTGGAGTCTTTAGAGGTTTTTCAGTTGCTTGTAGATCACTTTAAGGGTAAGATTCAGATGCTAAACACAAGTAGAACTGAGCCGAGGGCTTGGTGCATCAGTCCATGTTGCTCTTTCAAACTAAATGAGGGAGTCCTATTGAAAAACAGTCACTAATAATTTGCAATAGAAGATTATTGTAATGATGCCTTAAGAATTTAACATTTAACTATGTAGAAAACAGATAATTTGGATATTTATTCACTATTATCTACTCTGAGAGAGTGTTTGTATATGTGTGTAATCTACTGTATGCTCATTAGACCGCCCATGCGTACACTTGCTAGCTAAAGAGCAGTTAATTACAACACAGATCTCAGGGTCTGTCTAAATAATGAGGAATAGTGTGATATAAAATACATTCTCGTAGTATTCCGTCCTGAAGAAATCAGTAGGGTGAGGCTTCTCACATCCTGCTGGAAACTGCTGTGTCTTCCTTGTCAATTTCATTTGGAGGCATGACTTTTTGGAAACCAGGAGGATTTTGGTTTTGTTATGTCCTGTCTTCACATTCCTGAAGGATCTGAACAGTAGCTTTCATGTCTCCTGCTTTGCTCTTTTCTGTAGTTCATCATTGTGAGTTCATCTACGAAGACTTCTTTGATCTTTTTTTTTCCTCCTTTCAGTTCCTATTGTTTTTGTTATTTTCATCTGGAAACCTTCCATATTCCCCTAAGAACCTGATTCACAGAAAGTAATAAATGGCTTAAGTGTCATTGCATGAGTCTTTCTGTGCTGCCTTCATGGAAGCACTAATTTCACCCTTTCAGATGGTTTGATATTGCCATAGCTTTGCTGTCTGTTATCACCTGCAGTGGTTTTCACTGGTCCTACCTTCCAGCTTGCTTTCCCTGAATGGCTGGGTTTGAAACTATCTTCCAAGGGTGAATTATCGTGCATTGATGCATTGTTTGAAGGTAAATTTTACTGATGCCTTTGTGATGCTTTTTCTGGTTTTGTGGGTTGTTTATTTTTTCCCTTGTATGAGGCCCGATTAAAAGCTTATTTATTTTAATGGGAATCTCCTTTTGATGGAGGCTTTGCCATTATTTACTGTTTGTCTACAAATTTTCGTTTGCCCTGAGTTTTAGTCCTGGCCTCTTGGTGTTGCTTGAGCAAGTTTCCTTCCGTGCAAGGTAAGTATGCTGGCTTACAGTGACTGTCAGTGAAGATGGTGCACTTGGTTCCTTGTAGATCAGACGGGCTTCTAGGGCTCCCTCTCAGTGGTAGCACCTTGTTTTACTAACATCTTTATTCTTCTCTAGCAGACCATAAACTTTCCAAGAACCCACAGTAAATACTCCGGTTGCTAACATCTGCCTCCAGCCTCTTGGGACCTATTTGGCCTCATGTTTACACTAGTGAACTTAACACAGGAAAGTAGGAGCACTGATGAAATTTCACTGATAACATGAAGCTGAGAGACCCAACTGGTGCAGTGGGAGCTGAGGTTTTAACACAGTAAACCCGAGATGTTCCTGGGGCCTGGAGTAGTATAAGCCAAAATTAAATCATTCAAAGTGAAAGATCACACATGCAGGAGATACTAGCAGTGTTTGAGCTATAAACAGGTTGTCTACCAGAATTAAATGGTGAGGAAAAGGGCTCTAACATGCTAGTTAATCACACAAAGATTGAACCATTCACTCACTTTCAAAACACAGTGCAATCCCAGGATGTATCAGAAGGAATTCTAATGGAGATATACAGCCGTATGGAAAACATTAATGAATCAAAACCCTGGTAGGTTCTCTGTAACACTGTGCAGTTAGAGCCACCCACAACCATAAAAGGTGAATTTTGTGGTGGGGTGGCGACAGACGGGAACCTTACCATGCAAAAAGAGAGTTAACTAGCTGGATGGTTTTCTTTTTGCAGACTGAAGGCCGGGAGGAGGAAGGGCATGATTGCTTTTCTCATGCTCACCCGATGCATTTTCAGGCTGCAAATGGGCAGAGGTTTGCTGAAGTTAACAGCCATGCTGTCACATGCACAAAGAATAGACAATTTGGCCATGCTTTATTGTTGCCTGGAATTGGAGAGGTTCCTAGCTATTAGGAGAAGGAGGTGTTTGGATGATAGTCTGAAAGCAGCAGAGTGTGTTTGTATGTATCTCAACAGTAGCCCAGTCTCTGTTGCCCAAAGTGAGTGCTGCAGTACCCCAATAGAAACCAGAGTTTCACTGGGGGCCATGTGTGCATCTGTCAGGCTGGGCTCAGCTGTGATGTTCCTCCATGACATGGAGTTGCAGAGCCTGGTAACTGATCAGTGCTCAGATCCATCTGTAGGTGGGCCCTCGCCAAGTCAATGGGCTCTGTCTTTGTGTCACGCTTCCTTAGCAATGTTTTATGTCCCTTCAGCTGACTGTGGCCAAGGCGTAGTAAGATGAAGTGTTTCTGCATCTTTGGAGCTGATTTAATAATTACCCCAGACCTCTGAGGATCCCACTGAGAGCTGAGACCTGCATGGAGTTTGCTTGGGTCCAAAACAGCCAGAGGGCTCCCATGTGAGGCAAATAAGCCTGAGCCAATCCTGGGAGTGCTCCAAACTTGGAAGTGCTGGTTCTGCATCCCCTGGCACTTGTGCAAAGAAGCTGTTGAAGCTCCAAAGGTGCATTATTGTGGAGCCAAGCAGAGCTTGGCAAGAGCTGTGAATCTGAGCTGAAAGCTGCAGAAAAGCAGTTACAGCTGCTCCTGGTGAAGAGCCGGCCCCTGAAGCCATAGTGCTGCATCCACTTGATGCTGCCTTTTGTAGCATCCCCGGGCCTGAGCTATTCCTTCTTATGTGGTGTGGATAATCCACAGGGCCTGGGTGTGCCGTCTTGAGAGCTTGAACTGTGTTTTCAGGTTGGTTTGATTCATTTTGGAAAGGATTTATAGGACGCCTACAGCTGCAGATTAACTTAGCAAGTGCTGAAGTCCTTTCAGGTATGCCCTTCTGCCCTTCTCTTCCCCTGCCTCCCCCCAGTACTCCTGCACAGTGGCTAGTGGGGGCTGAGCATCTTTTTATATGGGGTAGAGAAGTTCTACTTTTGTACCTACTGTTTTCAGGCTGGTAGATACCAGTATTGTTGAGGATTTTCCTTTGTCATTTCCTCACACACACACTCTCCTGTCCTTATCTCCTCTATACCCCCTTACCAACATATGTGTTATGAGATGACCAAGGCTCTTTTCTTCTAAAAGATGAAGTGAGGGGAAAAAAACATCTTGACATACTGCTTTGTACCTGGAAATAGTGAGAATCATAGAATCACAGAATGGTTTGGGTTGGAAAGGACCCTAAGATCATCCAGTCCCAACCCCGTGCCATGGGCAGGGATGCCTCACACTAGACCGTGTGTGAGGATGGACCAAGGTCCATCCAACGTGGCCTTGAACACTGACGTCCAGGAAACGCAGGAAGGAAACAGAGAGTCTCATGCTTTTGAGCATTCAGTAGAGCCAGTATACTCTGAAAGAGTTAAATCACTGTTTTTCTTAACTTACAAATACAAGACTTTGGCTTCAGGCAATTAGTTGCTGTTTGAGAATGGTTTTGTTGATATGCTGCCATCCTCTCTAGTATTTCAAAAGACTTTTACATTAATATTATATCTGCCCTACAGGTTCATGTGATGAAAGGAAATTTAGAGTCAGACAAAAATCTTTCAGTAGGTTTTCTCTTCTCTTTTAATCCTTCCTCTTCTGTAAGGAGAGGCTTAATCAAGTTATGCCTAGCCTGTGTCTCTCTAACAAGTGTGTTAAATGTGTATCTTCAAAGGTAATCTTCAATAACATGCAGCTAGCTAATAAAAGCAAAGAAAACAGGGGAAGTTCCAAGGGCTAATTTGTATCTGAATGCCCTGCGGAGAATCTTTTCCCTTGAGCTCCAGGAGAGCCTCATCTCTTCTGGCCAAAGACCTGACTGAATTCCCCTTGGACTCTGCATCTCTCTCATCTGCAGAGTCCGGCGGGTGCCTCCATCCATAGGGATTTCAGTTGTAGCTTGTCTCCACTGTTCTAAGCAGTGCTGAGAAATTGAATCCTAACTTTGTGGTATCAGTTTGCACTGATCTTGTGGAACCAGATGTGCCAAGCTCAGTGTTAAATCAAGGATTTGACTTGCACAAAAGAATGGTCTTTACTAAATACCCTCAGGCTGCACTGTGCTTTGGTTTATAAGAGTGTAAGTGCCAGATTTTAATAGGAAGGTCATTATTAATACTTTACTCTTGGGTTTGGCCAGTGTTGTTTTATCTCTGTAAAATACATACTATTGAAAATGAGACATGTTACCAGTTTGTAGTAATTATCTACACATTGGTGTCAAACTAGTGACAAGACCAATCTTTAGCATGCAGTGAAGCAATGCACCTTTGGTAAAAAAACCCTCAAAATTAGCTACTGGGAAGTGATTTTCTTTGTTCTTTGATACTTGATCTGAGGCAAGTTTTCCACTATTGTCAGTGTATGGACTCCCAGCGTTCTCACTAAAAGGAATTGTATTTGTTCTTAAAAAGCAGTGGGATGACTGTTTCCATCTCCTCTAATTGACATATGCATAAAGGTTTTTCCTTATTTAGAAGATTAATACAATGATAGATGAGCCATTTAAGTCCAGTATCAAAGGAACAAATACTGAGGAGATACCATATATTTACAGGGAAGTCTGTCTCATGTTTGTCTTTTGGGAGAAATACAAAAGTAATTGAATTTTATGGCTCAGTATTGTTTGCATCAAATGTGTCTTAATGCTGTATTGCTGCTTCACAGGTGCTATTCTACTCCAGTTCTACTCAACTGTTTACATTTTGGTTTGAAACTCTTTGAGTTCCCTGTCTGCTGTGATTTTTCCGATTCCTACTCATAGAAAACATTGGAGTTCCAGATTCAAAGCAGAATAGGATATTACTTTGTGTTTGTGCTGTTGGTTACTTTAACAGTGGATATTCATTATGAAAGAAGTTGAAGACTGATAAAAAGTTGCAGCAGTCAGTTAAACACTGGGGTCTTGGTCATCAGTGCCTTTCAAAATGAACCTCCTGTGTCAGCAGCATTAGAGGCTGGCATTAATCCTGGTGGGTTTGAGGCCTGGTTTAAGCTTAGTGCTGGTTTTGCTGGGTGGGTAGGGCATAAAGGCCTTTAAAAGTCTCCGAGAGCTTTTCTGGTCTTCTAAAGTTAGAAAATGTTTATTGTCATAGTGTGGAGAGTCCTGTATGGCACCTAATACACCAGTTGTGATCATATATTCCTTAAATCCACATGATTTACCTTCCAACAACTAGCTGGTGTGTTTGTCCAAGCCACTCTGCTACTCTGTAATTAGTTTATTCTAGTGGAAAATAATCTCATGTTCCTTCGAAAGGAACTTCCAAAGGCTTGTGAAGTGCTCAGGTGCCCCAGCAGAGAGATGTATGTATTTTGTCACAGCTATAGAAAGTGTTATAATGACAGTGTTAGAATATATATAACAGTGTTGGAGTCTTTATAAGGAGCTGTTGCTTCTTTCCATTGTTAAGGATATGATGCAAGATGCAGTAGCATGCAGTGAATGATTTCAGTGAATTAATAATTAATAATTACTTTGTGATAGTACATAACTCCAGATGATACTCCTTCAGCAAAGCTTTGGGCACTTTCTCCTGCAGTATCATTGTCTCTCAGCTTGGCTGCTATGGTATGGCTAGGTGCGTAAAGGAAACAGTTTGATGGTTGGCATGTTGAGAGGATCATGCTCTACCTGGTGGCCGTTAGGTACAAGTGGGGTCTGCAGGGGTCTGTCCTGGCCCTGAACTGTTTTAACATCTTCAGCAATGGCATGGAGCAGGCAGCACAGTGCACACTCAAGTGTGCAGATAACAGCAGCTCATATGCTGGAGGGCAGAGCTGCCAACCAGGGGTATCTGGGCAGGCTGGAGGAATGGGCCTGCAGGAACCTCACAGAATTAAGCAGGGACAAATGCCAAGGAAGGAATTGCCCCTGCAGGGATGCAGGCTGAAGACAGAGGGGCTGCTCTGCAGGAAAGGCCCTGGGGGTACTGGCAGGTGCCAAGAGAGGTTGTGTCATCTCCATCATTGGAGGTTTTCCAGGCTGGACTATGCAAAACCCTGAGCAACCCTCGTGTGACCTCATGGCTGAGGCTGCTTTGAGCCAGAGGTTGGACTTAGAGACTTCCTGAGGCCCCCTTCAACCTGAAGGACATTATCCTGTGATTCTGTGACTACTTATTCCATTTCAGATGAATTTGAGATTTGCCTTTACAATTGAATTTGCATGTCTAAAACGTTACATGCTGAGTCTGTTCTATCTCAAACCCAACTAACGCTTCCTGTGCATGTGTGCGTGAGTGTTCAGTGTTCTGGGTTGCTTTCTTTGCAAAAGAAAATGGGTCCTTTCCCAGGCTCGCCTTTCAAAAGCAGTTGTTCCATCACAAGTGTTATTTGCATCTCTGTGCTTATACCTTTCATGCTTACTTCTTGTATAAACTTGCCACATGATTAATCCGCTTCTTTGTTCCTACAGAGGGAGAATATATCAAGATGTTCATGCGAGGTCGACCAATCACAATGTTCATTCCTTCAGATGTAGAAAACTATGATGATATTAGGACAGAGCTGCCTCCTGAGAAGTTAAAACTGGAGTGGGTGTATCCTTGACATCAGGAACTACTTGCTGGTCCCTTTTTGTCTTGTCTTCCTCCCCTCCCCTTTTAGAATCTGGTCTTGTGTTTAGAGGTAAAAATTACTTAAGAGCGGGGAAGAAGAGTTCAATGTAATACAACAATTGAAATGGTTTGTAGCTGCAATTGAAATGAGTTTAAGCTGCAAAATAGGTAGGCACAGGAAAGCCATACTTTGTTTTGCTGTTTAAACTAGTTGCAGTTAAGTTTTAGTGTGAAAGAAAGTGTCTTTGGAGAGTTACAGAGTTTCAGAAATGTCCCCCTCTGCTATATTAATGGAGGCTTTGCTTTCAAGAACTTGTTTTCAATATCTATTCTTTTTGAGGGGGTTTTAGAGCTATGGAAGATCTTGAATTTCTCATTGTCCTTACCTATGGAGTGAGGATTGCAGAAGCAACCATCCTTTGCACGGCTTCTGTGTTTCAGCTCCAAAGTGAAGGGGTTAATGTCTTGGAGACTAGTTTACATTAAACACATTAAATAAATTTATCATTTGAAGAATGGAGTTGGTGTGTGGTTAGTGACAATTCTCCAGGCTTAGTAGACGAGACGTTAAGTTCATTAAAGAGGTGTGCTTTTGCACACATTTGGGTCTTCCTGACCACCCCCATCTCTGCACATTATTCCAGTAAGATATGGTTGTGTAAGTTTCTCAGTACTTCAATAAAATAACATGTCTAAGCAGCACTTGAGTTCATGGAATAATCTCAAGTTTGATCCCTCTGATGTTGCTGAAGGCAGGAAGATTTTTAGGAATGTTAATGATACGCTGTCATATTCCAGGATGTGTACAGACAGAGGCTGCCCGTGCCTCTCAGCACACCCGTTACTCGCTAAGGCATACAGGTATTTTAAGCCGCCCCCTGTTACTCACTTTAGGAAAGAAGATTCCTCTATTATTTTTCCTGCTTTTATTAACTAATGGATGTTTGAAAAATAATGTTGGGTACTTGGTTCTAAAGAGCAGCTGTGGAGCTCATGTCCTCTGTACTTTTCAGTGAGGCTGTGGAAGCTTAGCCCATAAATGAGGAAAGATTTGGATTAAAAATCTGACTGGAAGGAATATGGAGCTCTTATTCCTACTGTGCCATCTTACCTCCTGTCACAGCTCTTGGGTGCTGATGCTGGCGTTCATGTGACTGAGGGTGGGTTGGATCAATCACTGATCTGGTGAAATGGAATCTTGTTTTGCAGTTAATTTTCAGCAGAATCAACCCATAGATTTGCTTTGCTCCACAAACATACAAGAGCTAGAACTGGCATACTGGCATACTTTTTTACCAGCAGTGAGCAGTTTGGACTGATGAAAACCGATCATGAAATCACACCCGCAGTTAAGTAGGTGCAAATCCCAGTGTGGACACACTTATTAAACCAGTTTTCTGCTGAGGGCTAATTAAAGTGAAATAAATCTATTCTAAGTAGACTGTTCATATGCTTTTGGAATCTATTTAAGGAAATAGCATCCTAAATCAGACCAGTATATTTATGAGTGTAGGGTATCTTTTGGGTATGATGCTGAAGAAAACAATGGCGAAAAGGCAGTAAAATTTAGGAGTGTTTAATATTGATCTCCCTGAAGTTGCACAAAATTGCTTTTCAGTTTTGGAGGCAGGAAGGTACAGCAGCATCAGATCTTGTACTGCATGCACAGGGTTAGCACAGGAAGAAATCTGCTGTAACTTCCAAATACGTTGGCAAACTGGAACCTCTCCACCTTATTAACAAGGTATGGGGACAGTGATTCACTGAATATATAGTAATGTCAGTATACTCACTGAATATATATTAATGTGAGTGGTTTCCATTTGAAAGGTAAATTGAGTGTTGAATTGTTCAGTCTGTAAGTTCTGTTTTGCACACCTTTAATACTATATTTGGGTTTCCCTTCAATGTCAGTGTTTTGGAACATGTTGATCAACTATGAACAAGGCAAGAACAGAAGGGTTCTTGGAGTGTGGGTTTTTGGTGTTTTGGGTTTGGGTTTTGCTTGGTTGGTTGGTTTTGTTTGATTGGTTGGGTTGGTTTTGGCTTGGTTGATTGGGCTGGGAAGGGGATGTCCTTTTTAGATGAGCTGTGTCCTGCAGGTACAGGTATCAACTGCTTGATAGTACTGTAGATTCAACAGCACACTTAGCTTTTGTCTGCCTCGCAGATTACTGTCAGTTGAAGAAGTACCTAAGCTGCTTAGCAAGGTAAAGTAGCTCATGGGGCAGTCTGAACTCTTGACTGTGTCTGATTTCTGAGTGATTTCATTTAGATTGAATAATTTAGTTTGGGTATCCCTGCTTTGTAATCTTTCTTACTGCATTTCAGAACTGGTTAAAGTATGTCTGGCATTCCTAGGAATGGCAAAATAGGCTTATTTCACACCTACAGAGGTCACAGCCAGTGCTGCTGTTGACAGACAGTGACTTTATAGACTTTTTCTCCCAAAGTATGCTCAGCTTCTGGAGGGTATTTCTCACTCTGCTTTATAAGGTTGTTTTTAGCACTGGTGGCTCATCTATCTAAGAAGAATTGAAGCCAGTGGTAGATACACTACTGAATTCTGGGGTACAGCAGATCACTTTTCTTGTGAGCCATGGCTATTCTTTGCCAATTAAAACCAAAAAACCCAAACCTAAAAGCTGTTAAGCTTATCAAATGTGACAAAACAGTCCTTGTAATTGGTGAGGAACATTCACAATATGAAGACCACTATCTCTGAATTTGCCTGGTTGAAACATCAGTCTCATTGAAACTGAAACAGGGGAAGTTCAGGTTAGATCTAAGGCAGAAGCTCTTCCCTGTGAGGGTGGTGGGACACTGGCACAGGGTGCCCAGAGAAGCTGTGGCTGCCCCATCCCTGGCAGTGTTCAAGGCCAGGTTGGACACAGGGGCTTGGAGCAACCTGCTCTAGTGGAAGGTGTCCCTGCCCGTGGCAGGGGGTTGGAACTGGATGAGCTTTAAAGTCCCTTCCAACCCAAACCAGTCTGGGATTCTATGAACACTGAAATTTAGTGGAAATTAAACATCAGAGTTGTGTCACCCCTATTTCTGGAGAGTTACTGTATTAACAGTTAGTGTATTAACACATCTGCTGCTTCATTCTGAGTGTGTGGGGAAGGAAAGAACTGCTGTGGAGCAGGAAGCCCTCTTGTTTTCTCTCAAGCTAGGCTGGGTTGGAGAATGAAGAAAGCAAAAACTTGCTCCCACAAAGCAGGTTGTTCCTTTACACACTACTAAAAACATGCTCCTAGAAAATGCAGCCACTCTTTGGCATTTGTTATGTAGCAGGGGAAAGGAAAGGAGTGGACTGAGAACATGTAACCTATTTTTTGCAGTCTCATGGATGCCAGAGCTTAGTGGTGGGTGTTTTTTAGCCTTAGCTTTGCATGGGGGACTTCTGCTGTGGAAAGGCATGTTTGCATAAATCACTAATACTTTTCTAGGATGGATGTTCAGAGATGTCAGTCTTTCTAAATCCTTATCAATACAGTCCCTATTGTATACAGGAGTTTAACGAGATCTGCCTTTCTCCTCTGAGAAGGGATTTAGGATAGTATTCTTCATGCTTCTGGATGGACAAAAGATGTTCACTAGTTTGCAGCCCATTGTTTTTGGAAGTTCAGTGATCTGCTTGGTTTGGTTTTTAATAAAAGGCCATTCTGGAGTTTCTTTTTGTTCCATCGGTGTTGAAAGAAGAAGAAAGAGGAAAATTTAGTTGGAATGGAAACAATGATGGAGGAGAAACAGAGGCATCCTTTCTTTTTTCTTGCCTGCAGCATTGTGTTGTATCAGCATTCCTCTCGATACCAGTTGCTGAGCAAGGGAATAACCTCTGCTTCAGAGGAGCCATTGTGTTCTGAACCAAACAGAAGACAGCAAGGTAGAAATCTGTTTGGTTTTCCATACTCTGCAGAGATTTAATTGACAACTGAATGCAGCGTCCCCCTTTGAACTGTTGTTTACTTACAGCATGTGTTTAATTTTGCACGTATTCCTGTGGTATAGCAGACTTGTGGCTCAGTGGGACTGCAGAAGAGGAAAGGTAGTGTGGTGGGATATTTGGGGGCTGTGGGGTGCACAGGAAGGGCTGTGGTAGTATTTTTGGTAGACCTTTCCCAAGAAAAACAAGAGGTCCAGCTATCAGCTTAGATAATGACAGTTGAGATACTCCCAAACGGGACTGCTTTTATGTATGGGAAAGGGCCAGCTTCATCCATCCTGCTTTCTCTGTGTGGGCCTCTGACTTCCTTTTACTTACCTGCTTGGTGAGGAACTCAGGCTGGAATCCTTTAGCTTAAGTTGCTTAATATATTTCCTATATTTTCCTTGCTGTTGCTGGTGTATTACTTGACATGGAAGTGGAGAGTTCTCTGAAGTGCAGGCCATAACAGGAAAATGGTCTTTTTTGAGGCTACAGAGCAACTGTTAAAATCTTGAGCTATAAAGTTAGTTGTAGCTGGTGACCCTGGGAACTGAAGTACAGTCAGCCAGCCACATCAACAGTCTAGATGAAGAAAATTCTCCTGTTTTCAAAGAAATAATGACTTGTAATAACTTTTGATCAGTGCTAACCAAGGCTGGTTCTCTGTGTAAAACCTCTGAATGTCATTAGCAGCAGGTTTCCTACCACAGTCATCCCTTTTATATAGTTTTGGTAGATTGAACTAGAACATTTTTCACTGTGTTGGTGCCTTTTGAGTTTTGTTTGCTTTAAAAACACCCTGTAACAGTGTAAAGAAATGCTGCCTGAACTTGGCAGCCGCTGGGCAGAAGCTTGCCTTTGTCTGAAGGACACTGGGAATTTTCATGCACTTCTTTTAAGAGGCCAAAGGAAAGGAATACTCTGGTGCTCAGGGTGAAGATGCACAGCTCTCTTGCTGTAAGAAGTGTTAAACCAGAACAATGAGTCCTGCTGTTACCTAATGAAATGTCACATGAAGGTTACCATACAATGCCAACACTGTATTTGTTCTACTTCAGCATGCCTTATATATTTTACTTCTTACATCACTGAGCATCACTTTTTAAGGGATTTGGTTTCCTGAACTCCAGTTATATGGGGTTGGGTTTGGTTTTTAACACTGTGTTCCTGAAATTTGTGCTGGAGTTCCAGAGGGAAAACATAAAACGCATTTGGTGGTATGAGAGCTCCCAGGGAGGCCTTTGAGGGGAAAGCTGTGGCTTGGTTTTGGTTTTATTTTCCTGCTATACAGTGATTATGAAAACCTTGACTTGAAAAAAAATACATGTCTAGATATGGGTATCGTGGAAGAGACTGTCGAGCCAACGTTTACCTCCTCCCTACCGGAGAAATCGTGTATTTCATAGCATCAGCGGTGGTACTATTTAACTACGAGGAGAGAACTCAGCGACACTACTTGGGTCACACAGACTGTGTTAAATGGTTAGTATAGAACATTTGCATGTAAGTAAGTGTGTAATAATGCAGAAATGTATTGGTTTTATTCTCTCCTACTGTCTGTATGAGCTCAGTGTCATCATAATTGTAGTTATTTTCTGTTCCATCAGTCCCAGTAGATTTCACTGTAGTAAACACTGCACAAATGAATGGTGCTAGAGCAGTCCATGCTAGCTTAGGATTTCTGGCTTGAATGTAAACCAGCAGGATTACAGGACAACGTAGGAGTGCTAGATTAGAGAAAAGACCTTTGAGTTAAATTATTCTAAATAGATATCCCAGAAATGAACAGTTGTCAGCCTAATTCCAAAGCAGTGATTTACCAGCAGTATGACAAAGGTGTAGTCTTAAAGATGAGAAAACCAAAGGGAAAACTGAGCATTAATTTTCTCCTTTTTTAATAGCTGCCCCATCCAAGTATAAAGAGTGTCTGGGAAATGACAAAGGCATTTGTAAAACAAGACAGAGAAGCAGGGAAATTGAAGGCGATGATATTGTGGGGGCAGTTGTTGACTTCATTTAGTCTGAAGAGCAGAGCACATAATGCACTGGTGAATATAAGCTCCCTATGTACCTCAGTGGAGAGGAGTTGCCATCTAAACCTCTTCTCTTGGCTGTGCTTTGATGACTGCAATTACTTCCTGTGGGAGGGATGCTGCAAGTCTTGTGTTCTGCACTTCCATTCAGAAAGCTAGTCTGACTTGTAAATGGTTTTGGTGTCCAGCATTCTGACCTCTTCAGGCTTTTTCCTGCTCCCCATTCCTATTTCAATGGCTTTCTTCACCTTTGTAATTTTATAGAGAAAGCTCATAAGAAGGTCATTCAGAAAA
Source organism: Strigops habroptila (assembly GCF_004027225.2). Taxonomy (NCBI): domain Eukaryota; kingdom Metazoa; phylum Chordata; class Aves; order Psittaciformes; family Psittacidae; genus Strigops; species Strigops habroptila. Next base: position 43,716,882 of record NC_046359.1, read on the forward strand.
TCGCTAGGACTAAGAGGATGTGTATTGTGAAATCAGGTTTTTCACATCAGTTCCAAAGCAAAATGTAGTAAGCAAAAGCAGATTTTTTCACTTACATTTGTAGTGCACCACACGGGAGAACTCAGTTAGTACAACTGCATCTGTAAGTCATCGCAAGTGGCAGTAATTCCTCACTCCTGGGTGCACAAGCCCTCAGCCACCTTTTCAGCTCTTTTTTTCCCAGGTTCATGCTGTCTGTAGGTTTAGGCATAAACTATGCTGTAGTGCTTATAAATGTGAAACAGAACTAGATGTAGGAAGTTCATCATGAGTCAATGTATATCTTGTTACAAGTGGTCTCCCAGTATTGTGCACACCTTAGATGTGTCAGAGCACATGTGGAGGTGGCTCTTCTGGCACTCCTGGTTGTGTGCCAGCAACCATCACAAGAGCCTGATCCATACAGTGTGTAATTAAATAGCCTGATGAAAACCTATCTCATTGAAAGTGGGCTTTAGGATCATTAAGTGTCTTCATGGGCTTCTGTTGAGAAAGAAAACTTTACAAAAAACCTCTCAGTTTTGAAGACCTCTGACAGCAAAAGCAAGTCATATTTCTGTCTGTCTTAGTCTTGCAGTTCATCCAGACAAAATTAGAATTGCAACAGGACAGTTAGCTGGAGTGGATAAAGATGGAAGGGTAAGTAATAGAGCTGTTGAGCAGTAGTATCTTGTTTTGAACATCAGGAAAAAGCGTGTTTTGGTTTTTATAATCTCCTTATCACCTTCTGTTTGCAGTTGAGTTTATGCACTGCACTTCCTGAGCTATGTTGCTGTTTCTAAGGTGACAGCCTATATGTCTAGCAAAGGACAGTTACAACTAAGCACTCAACCATACCTCAAAAAGAGCACAAGCTCAGAAAGTCCTTTACCTGTGACACAGGAAACTCAATTTTAATTTGCAAGCAAACGTGACGCTTGTAATTGATTTCTAAGGCCATATGACTTATGTCACGTTTCTTTCAATAAGTCTTATCCCAGAGGAGAACAAGTCCCCAGTTCTGTGGGTCACTCTTAAGGCTTCATGGAAGAGGAAACCAACTGAGAATTCATGGAAGGTGTGTCAAGCCTTCCTGCAAACTTGTCCATTGGAGAGCAAGTGCATTTAAATGCTCTTATTTCTGGGTCTTGGCAAACTCTGTCACAACTGGAATAATTGGATAATCTTCATGAAGTTACAGACAGAGGGGAAAAAAGGGGGCGGGGAACCAAAAGACAACAGATCCTATGAGGGGCAGAAGCACGTTAAATATAACCCTTATTCAGATGTTCAACTTGATTTCTTAGATTTTGTAAGAAATGAATGCAGGGGGTTTGTATAGCTGTTATGATTTCCACTGACTCTCTTCTTAGGGCTGGTTGGTTTGTTTTCCATCAGTGGGATGATTTATTGTCACTTTCTATGGTGAATGCTGTCCTTAAGCCAACTTAATTCCCACTTCATTTGTGATTGTTTCACGTTTCTGAAGCTAAGCTAGTTTGGGATCTGTATGAAACACAAGCATGGACATGTTCATTCACTGCTTGGTGATGGTCAGGGTACTCGGTGCACCAGGGTTTATGTTTATTTTGGTTTATTTTTTTCCTACCTTATATATAAACCTGAAGGTTTGATCGTTATTATCAGTTGTTGCATAAGATTGGTAGGGCTGGGGTCTGAAATGCAAGGTGACTCTTCCATTATTTGTTCAATGACTTAAAATTGGGCAGAGATTTGCTTTCACAACTACCGGATGCTACCATGCTTAATTTCCTGCCTCAGCAGCACTGCTGCCATGCCTGTAGCCCAGACACAGGGAGCAAGTTTGTCTTGACTCTCACATTTTGACCTTCAAGATACTGCTCAGCAGCATCATTGGCACAGCTCATCCTGCATTTCGGTCTGCAGTTTGTAACTCAGGTAGCATCTGCTTGACAAAACGTGACACCTGCAGATGATGCTTCCACTGTTGATGACGCTGACTGTCCCATTGCTCTTTCACACAGCCTCTGCAGCCCCATGTTAGGGTATGGGACTCGGTGAGCCTGGTGACACTGCAGGTTATCGGCCTCGGCACCTTTGAGCGTGGAGTGGGGTGTTTGGATTTTTCCAAAGCGGTAAGATGGCCGCGGTTACTCGCTGGGGTACTTGATCCAGTCCCTTGTAAACGGGAAGGAAATCTCTGGAGTGTGTCTACGAGGTTGTCCAGATGATCTGTTTGGAGATTATAAGTGTGTTAGTGAAGTTTATGTATACCTTATGGGGCAATCCCAGGCACAGCTACAGGCTGGGCAGGGCAGTGGTTCAGAGCATTCTGTCAGCATCATTTTGTCCAGAGAGTGTTACCTTTATACCGTATATATCAAGCTTACGGTTACTTTAAAAGGACTTGCTTAATTTGTATTTGTACCTTTATGGGTTTTTAAATGCTACTGGCCTGCCCAGTCTCTAAACAGTATGGTAGGGCTTTGTCAACACTTCGTTGTTTGTCTTTCACCCCTAGGATTCTGGTACTCATCTGTGTGTAATCGATGACTCTAATGAGCACATGCTCACTGTGTGGGATTGGCAGAGGAAATCAAAAATAGCAGAAATCAAGGTAATTCTTGCACAAATTATTATCCTGAAATAAAAGTGGTTTTATTTAGATATATATATATTATATATATAAAGTGTATATATACAACAGTTTGTGAGACACACATTTGGTCTTGCTTGGAAGTGGCAACTGTGGAATACTGCGGCTTTGTGTAAGGGCGCAGAAGAAATGTGTTCTTAACTTGTAGATTGGAAAAGTTTTAAGTATTGGAGCACTTGTAAATTGCATTTTACTTACCCCTAAGAGGCAATTCAAATCCATTCTGTAATATTTTCTTGATTTAAAAATCACTGAATGCTGGGAACTTTCAGAAGCTGCAGTGATGGCTCAGGCTGTAGTTGGTGCTTTAAAAAAAACTAAATACTTACAGACATTCCTTAATCTCATTTTTGTCTGAATCGAGTTCCATGCAGTGATTCCTGGTACATGTGTCTCTTCTTATTTGAAGGCTACTGGTACTTCTGCAGGTTGCAGTTCTCTCTGCTTTCCTGTTTCTTTTCTAACCTTCTCAATTTCTGATCAGGAAAAATGCTCATACTGGTGTGCTCAGTGTTCAGGTAAAGTTGATTCCACTGGAAACACCCTATCCAATAATAAATTTCTATCGAAGTCCATATTTTGAGACATCTTGCTTTTTTTTATACAATACCAAGCAAGGAGACAGTACTTCGATGTCGAACTAAGTATTTAATCATGTTTCAGCAAGCAGAATACTCTACAAGCGTATATCTCTATATGATCACAAACTTGCAATTTCACATAACAGAATCATGTTGATTTGACCCATTTTCTTTGACCCATACTAGTTATATTTCCTATTTTATTGACATTGGTTTGACTTTTTTTACTCTCCAGGGAGTTCCTTGGTGTTTCAGGTTGGATCAAAACAATTGGGCAGGGTCAGCTTGCTCTTACTCACTTTTAGGATTGATCTTGCAGTATCTTAAGCACCTTCTGTGTGAGCAGAGTTTCATCCCTTCGGCTCAGGTGCAGAACAGAAGCTTTTTCTCAGCTGAACTCCATTAAATTTTTCAGTCCTTAGTTTCTATCTGATTTGTGGATATAGCAGATCTGCTCACATGGAGGAAACTGTGTGTGAGAAGCAGAATTCAATTAATATGGCCATCAACAAAAAATGAAGGTTGTTTTCTAAAGCGGCCCAAAAAATGGTGAGTTGGGAAAGGGTGCTCCCACACGTGCTGATTCAGCAGCACTTTTATGTATACTCCACTAAAACATGGGCTTAAATGCCATAGAAGTAAATGCACTGATGCATTACTTTAGGTGTTTTGTAGAGCCATTGCCTCCAGGAGGCTGTCTTCAAAGATAATTTGGTTGAACATACATTAGAAGTTAGATACTCAGTTTGTATGTTTGTAAAGTCTGTTGGTAAAGGGTGAAACACTCACTGATGTGTTAGTAATTCAGTAACAGTATGTGCAGCCAGTAAAAATACAAAGGTAGGACTCAATGTTTCTGAGTTTTGAGATATGCAGGCTTCTCATTGTGACGAGGAAAGAACTGAAAGGACTTTTTATGGAATCTCAGAAGAGAATGATGGATATAATCCTTCTATGTTACCATTGTCCCACTTGCCTCTGGCATGCCTTTGTTATCCAGAAGAGAAAACCAGTCTGTGTAAAGACTAAGCAAGTATCTTTTATAAATAAGTATCTCTTATACATCATTCACTTCCCATTGCAGAAATCTGAGCTATTCCAGAGGGTAGAAGTTTCTGTGATTTAAAAAGTGAATGTAAAACCCTGACTTTTCTACTGAAGTTTTATAAAGATCTGTTATGAATGTAAAATATCAATAGATACAATGTTATGTGTGGTCATTCAGACAGTTGATTTAGCACAGAACACTTAACCGATTCTTTCAAGCATACAATGAGCTGTTTAGTTCCTCCTGTCTCTGTTCTGAAACTCGGTATTTTGTGTCTGTTTCCAGTAGTTGATGTCCCACCTGAATAAACATTATTTCTGTTATTATTGCAGACTACAAATGAAGTTGTTCTTGCTGTAGAATTCCATCCAACTGATGCAAATACCATAATAACATGTGGCAAATCTCATATATTTTTCTGGACCTGGAGTGGCAATTCATTATCGAGGAAGCAAGGGATATTTGGGGTAAGAATGTCTCGATAGCAGGTCAGTTTTAGATCAACGGAATGATCTGCTTATGGTTCCTGTACATTTGCTCTGTTGTTCCCATGTACTGTTTGAGCAGAGTGGTAAAGAAACAACAAAGGTTAAATTGTGCTCATGTGTATGCGGGGTGTCTGGGGGTGGATACATTATACTAATGATGGAAAGAGTACAAGCAGTTATCCCTTTCTCTTGCTTTTCAGAAATATGAAAAACCCAAATTTGTTCAGTGTTTGGCTTTTTTGGGAAATGGTGATGTGCTCACTGGAGACTCAGGTGGGATAATACTTATATGGGGCAAAACTACTGTAGAATCTACTCCAGGAAAAGGACCTAAAGGTAAGAGACATTCACAGTTAATCACAGATTTTAGCTAGCCTGTAGAGGACAAACATATAGGATTGCATTAGAAAAGGAATAGGGAAGCAGGCATGACTAAGGGTGTACACTGCCTATTATTAACTGGTGGTATTGAAGTCTTTTAGGCCTCATGAATATTGACTTAGGAGCAATATGGTTTCTCAATAATTAATGAGACTGTGCCTGAAATGAAGGAAAACTACTTCATTTAAATGTTTCACATTTCAAACCATGGGCAGTTCATCAGCTTTCCTTTCATCCATCAGTTTGAGGATTCTGCAGGCTACCTTTGCCTCTTAAGGCATATGTTGTGCCATGCTTAGTCTCAGAGGAATACCATGAAATGTTGAAGCTAATGTTGCACAGGACTTACATGTGAAGGAAAAACACAGTATGTAGTTGTACCAGTTACACAAACAACAATGTCTGGTTTAGCAGATACTCAAGTCTTGGCTGTAAAATATACTTTAAAACCCATCTGATTTGAAATTTGGGTTAAACTTCCTCTTTAGGGCAAAGCTATTGTAAGAAAGTAAGGAAAATGATTTGTTACCCAACAAATGCAGACCTGGCACAGTTGAGCCCTAAGATAACTTATAAATGCAAGGATAATTTGTTGCACTTGGCAGCTATTTCAAACACTCTGGTTTAAATGGGTATGCCAAGAAAACAGTCCTGTCAAAAGTAAATTTTTAATGGTAAGTCTGGTTTTGTAGGTAAATCTTTTTCTTGTCATTGAAGCTAACTGCAATGGAAAAGTATTTTAACACATTAACTGACATTCCTGTGCCAAAATAACCTTTTCCCAGTATGATCTTAAAAGATATTGAACAGAACATTTATTTCCATTAGCTTAATTAAATGTGGGATCCATGAGTTGGGATCTGTTGATGGGTTTATCACATTAGATTGGTCACAGGACTTGATCTCAAACTCCTTTCCCAGGGAGAGAGCATGCTGACCTGAACTGACCTGAGCCTTAGGCAGAGGCAGCGAAGTTAACCTGGTATTTATTTGGGTGGTGGTTTAGGCTTTTTCTGTGCTCGCAATTTGAAAATATGAAAGTCTCAAAGCACCAGATTCTCTGTTTTCTAAAAATACACTTTTTCCTACAGCAGATATTTTGACATGAAGACCCGATTCAGATGCAAAAGGCTTCCTTTGCTACCTTCTTCTTTGAGTTTCTCATCTCTCTTTCGTTCTTCCCAATGTTTTCCTTTGCATAGACTGCTCTATTGATAGATGCCAAATGCTGGTCATACTATTTTTAAGTGTGGCAATATCCAGCATTAGATACTAGGTTCATGCATCCTGGAAACTTTGCTATAAATAATGTGATTTTTATTCCATGAGACTATAGACAGCAAGTCTTTGAGTTTCTTTTAATAAAATAGCTTTAATTCTTTCCTAATAATGACTCGCTGAATATTTCTTGACTCTAAACAGACAGTTTCTTTTGCATCTGGAAAAACTGTGTTCCCTTGGAAGGCGGAAAGATGAAAGTGTTTTGCAAATAGTTGTTCTTGCCTTTACAAGTTGTAGGACAATCAGTCACAAAAATGTTTCTCTTCAGAAAGGCATGTGCTTGATCATTTTGTCCTGTAAGAAAACACTACCACCTTGTGTTTGCAATACTAATGCAATACTAATAGCCTGACAGTCCAAACGGTATTATTTATTGCTCACAGTTACTTCATTGTTCTGCCAAGAGGCACAGCTTCTTGTAAACCCCAGCTGGAAAACAGAGTAGTGTTCTTATTGTTTTCTTTCTGTGCATGTAGGAGTATATCAGATAAGCAGACAAATCAAAGCTCACGATGGCAGTGTGTTCACACTCTGTCAAATGAGGAATGGGATGCTGCTAACTGGAGGTGGGAAAGACCGGAAGATCATCTTGTGGGATCATGATTTGAATCCCGAAAGGGAAATTGAGGTAAGAAAGCAAGAGTGACAAGGGAATTGCCATGAGCTGGGTATTGACTGGCAAGAGAGAGCCCTCCCCACCCTTTGGAGGATCAGTAGTTAGGATGATGGAGTATCTTCTGATTGCTGTCTTTTTCAGTGGATGGCAATGCTTTGTTATACAAATGTTCACATTTTCAGCCTATAGATGAGCCCATATGAGGTTGCAGTTCTCCTCTCTTTAAGTTGAACAGAAATGTTAATGTTTTCCTTTCCTCCAAGCCCTTCCTTAGGTTTTAGGGGTTTGGTTTCATTTGAATTCATCCCTTTTTGAAGATAGTTTTTAGTATTGCCCGGGGTTTTGTTAAGTTTGCTTGTCTGGAGAAAGACAATGTTACCAGGGGGGTTTTAACATAAGGCAGACAGTCCGGGGAATACATGTGGGTATTCTGTAAGAATTAATGATTCGTAAGCTATGTTAGGAACTTCTTTTAACTTTATCCTAAACCTGCTTAGTGAATACATATGGCTTTGTGATTTGGCTGTATGGCTGTGGTAGGTAAATGGGGATGGACTGGAAAAATAATGAACATTATGGATTTTAAAATACTTTTTTTTCCATGACAATAGGATGAGCTTCTGAAATAATAGATTCTTCTTAAACAGTTGTTCTAATAACGGTTTACCCCACTTACCTCGTGTCCATTTATAGCAGCATTTTTTCCTTAACACATGTTACGTTCCATCTAGAGTTTATTACTTTGAATCTAATACTGACCTTTAGAAAACATGATTGAGAGTAAGTAAGAATTGACTTACAACTCTTAGGCTTAAGTAACAGGCTCTATTCACATCAGTGCCACTGTTCTCCTTTTGTTAATAATGTTATGTTAAAGCCAATTTTTTATGTTGAGAAATATTACCAGAACCCTGACAGACAACTTCCTGAATGCTGGCATTGATCTCTTCATCTTGGGTGGCTAACATCAGGGCATTTTCTAAAGAGAAAGAATTTAGAAAACCAAACAAATGCACACTGTAAAATGAAGCAGTGCCTTAGAATTCAAGCATGCAATAAATAAACTCAATAGAAATCTAAGTCATTGCTGACATAGGAACATTTATTTGAGGCTAATCAGAAAGCATTAAGAAAATCAGGAAGCATTTACTGTGGGCTACAAGATTTTTCTTAGTTTTCATAAAGTGTTTTGAAAAGGAAACTCTAATTGTGTATTATTGCTGTCCCTATGAGCTGTGAGGTTGTGGAGTGTGGAGTGCATTTGTTCAGTGTCTTTGACACTTAAGAATCCATGTAATTGAATTTGTAAGACATACTAAAATGGCATGATTGTGATTGTCTTTGAGTGAGATCATCTTGTGTGCTTGTACTGACCAAAGGAATGAGATAGGTTTCTTGTCGAATCCTGGTCTAGTATTGCATTATTAGATTGTTCCTTTTAACTGGAAAGCTGCAGTTCTAGTACTGTCGTTGTGCACTATTTCTGGCCTTCAAGAATAAGCACCTCTCAGGATGCATGATGTGGTTTCTCATGTCTCTTCTCCTAGGTTCCTGACCAGTATGGAACAATCAGAGCAGTAGCAGAAGGAAAAGCAGATCAATTTTTAGTGGGTACTTCACGAAACTTTGTTTTGCGGGGCACATTTAACGATGGTTTCCTAGTAGAAGTACAGGTGAGCACAGCTTGGTTTAAACTATAACCCAACAATGGAAAGGCTTTCCTTGCTGGTGTGTTATTTTAAGAGAGCCTTTATTCCATTCGTTCTTAAATCCTGTGTGTTTTCTTTCCAGGGACATACAGATGAACTCTGGGGACTGGCATCCCATCCTTTCAAAGACCTATTTTTAACATGTGCCCAAGATAGGCAAGTTTGTATGTGGAATTCCGTGGACCACACATTGGAATGGACCAGGCTGCTAGATGTATGTAACCCTTTAATGTTAAATAGAAAGCTGAAAAATAGGAGAAAAAAATTGGTTTCTGCAACACCCTTGTCCCATCTGATTGCAAGAAGAGCAAAAATCCTGTAGTTCTGGCTTTAGAAACAGCTATTTGGAAGCTTTGATAAACTTAACTAAGCTCATGAGACATTGCAGACTAATCCGGTTACCGTTGTCTGATGACATTCTGACAAAACTTAGTCCTTTGTTCTTGTTCAGTTTAACTTTTTTCCCAGTTATTCAGACAGTTGAAGCAGGATATCCGACAGTTGTGCAAGGTTTGGCTTTAGATGTCCTTCCTTATTGTCGTTAATTTTACATTTTGCCTAGTTCTGTCGTAATAGCCAGGCAAAAGTATCTTTTTACACAGAAGTTGAGGCTTTTTACTGTCAGGAAGCATGCCTCTTAGTGCATGCCACTAAGAGAGCATGCTGCTACCTGATTGTTTTTCCCTGGGTCAGTTCACCTCAGACTTCTAGGGTAGCTTTGGTATAAGGAGAGGTGTTTAACTGTAAGAAGCAGAAGGGTGACTGACATGTCTATGCTTCCCCATTCAGGAACCAGGGCACTGTGCTGACTTCCATCCCAGCGGAGCAGTGGTCGCGATAGGAACACACTCGGGCAGGTAAATGCCTTTGAAGTGACTTGTGATGATTGAAAGTTTAAAGGAGACAATTTGATACTATGCATCATATGTATTTTAATTGCTTTTTATTTTTGCTTGAGGTTGTACAGCCTAAAAAGCTTGGGGGAAGAGGGCAGGTCTTTCTTACATGGGTTAGATCAAGGCAGAAGGTTACTTGACTGTTGATAGTCTGTTTTGTTTTTAACTACTCTTTCACGAAAGCCCAGATCTTGATTTTGGCTTGTTTAACTATTGTTTTTGTAGAAGGTTCCATGAGCACTCCTTATTGGCTCTACCAAGTATCATATATTGTAATAGTGTGTGTGTATGTTATAACAGTTTATAAGACAGGTAGAGTACAGATCTTTCTCTATCCCAAACCAGACAACACCTGCAACCTTCTATCTTGACGTGGAGAGGCAAGTGAACTTGTGTAAGACAGACATCGCACATTGCTGCAATGAAGTGCTCTTGAACTGTTCCTGTTCTTCCTGAAATCATTGCATATTGGAAAGTTGTCAGAACACAAGCTGAATCGTTGAATTCAGGCTTCTTTTAGTGGTGGAAAAACCTTGTGTTACTTCATAGTCCAACTCTGGCTTGATACCATCTCACAACAAAGGAGTCTTATGCAGTGTCTTTTTAGCAAGTAGTAATTAAAAGGAATAACAGGCTATTCATAGCATTAGAACAGCAAGAAGAGCAGATACTGAATCTACTAGCATGTTTATCCTGTTCTTCAGTTATACTTCATGGTTGACAACTCAGTGATAAAATAATGCATAGTGCGTGTAAGAAAATTTGGAATTTTTTGCGTGTGCTTATTTCCCCTCCTAGAAATCTTTTCATACCTAACCTCATGCCTTAAAATCATTGAAAGTTTGGTTTTTAGAAACTGCTGAGCATTTGCAACACCCTTAGATTGTCCTGGAAACGTAAGATGTTAAGTACTTTTATAGGGAATTGCGTTCTATAAAATGAAGATGCAGTCTGCACTAAATTCCTTAGCTGTAACATCAGGCTAGGAATCTAGCTTTCACCTTCCTGAGAAAAATCTTGCTGAACTCTCTTGTATTTGGTTTCCGCATTGTACCTTTCCCCTTCTTCATCTCTTCCTAATTATAGCATTGAATTAAAGAAATGTTTCTACCTTGATTAAACAGAGTGGAAGATACTGGCCTAATAGTACTTGAAACAGGGAAAAGGAGGTCAGGCTCCATGTTTTGAGAGTTACTAGGCATGTTTGAAATCACCTCAAAGCACAATCAAGGTATATGGAGTGGCTGAAGCATTCAGGCTGTTTACTTCTGATTGACTCCCACACACACTGTTCCCAGAACATTTAACATTACATTTTCAGTTCAGCATTTTCAGTTTCAATTCTTACTTTTAAATTACTTGAGGCAAGCAGTTCATACTGTGTTGGATGAGTTTATGGTGATGGCCTTGGTTTTGGGTTTGTTTGGGTTTTTAATCTGTTCTTCTTGGAACCAAGCAGTTATGTTCTCACTATTATATTTTATTGAGTTCTGAAATTGTATGATTCACTAGGTTTGAGGTATACAAATGAAATGAGACCTGGTAAACATACAAGTAGACGAGGAATAAATGGAGTAGTGAATCAAGATAAACAGTCCAGTTTCAAATTTACTGCCTAACCAGGATCATCACACAGTACTTTCTGTGCCAGAACAAATGGTCCAAGAGAGTTATTTCCCCAAGTAAAAGGGCTGCATAATACATCTTTGCCTCAGTCTTCACCAGCAAATGCTCTGACCACACCACGAAAGTCTTGGAAAGCAAATGCAGGGACTGTGAGAACGAAGACCTTAGGCCCACTGTAGGAGAGGATCAGGTTCGAGACCATCTTAAGAACCTGAACGTGCACAAGTCCATGGGACCTGATGAAATCCATCCGCGGGTCCTGAAGGAGCTGGCGAATGAAGTTGCTAAGCCACTGTCCATCATATTCGAAAAATCCTGGCAGTCAGGTGAAGTTCCTGATGACTGGAAGAAGGGAAATATAACCCCCATTTTCAAGAAGGGGAAGATGGAAGACCCAGGGAACTACAGACCAGTCAGTCTCACCTCTGTGCCTGGCAAAATCTTGGAACAGTTTCTCCTGGAAAACATGCTAAGGCACATGAAAAACAACGAGGTGGTTGGTGACAGCCAACATGGCTTCACTAAGGGGAAATCCTGCCTGACCAATTTGGTGGCCTTCTATGATGGAGCCACGGAACTGATGGACAGCGGCAGAGCAGTTGACATCATCTACCTGGACTTGTGCAAAACATTCGACACTGTCCCGCATGACATCCTTGTCTCTAAATTGGAGAGACATCAATTTGATAGATGGACCACTCGGTGGATAAAAAACTGGCTCGATGGCCGCACGCAAAGAGTTGTGGTAAATGGCTCGATGTCCAGTTGGAAACCTGTAACGAGTGGTGTCCCTCAGGGATCGGTGTTGGGACCGGTCCTGTTCAACATCTTTGTCGGCGACATGGACAGTGGGATGGAGTGCGCCCTCAGCAAGTTTGCTGACGACACCAAGCTGTGTGGTTCGGTTGATACGCTGGAGGGCAGGGATGCCATCCAGAGGGACCTTGACACGCCTGTGAGGTGGGCCGATGCCAACCTTATGAAGTTTAACCAAGCCAAGTGCAAGGTCCTACACCTGGGTCGGGGCAACCCCAGGCACTGCTACAGGTTGGGCGGAGAAGAGATTCAGAGCAGCCCTGCAGAGAAGGACTTGGGGGTGTTGGTTGACGAGAAGCTTAACATGAGCCGGCTTCAGTGTGCGCCTGAGCCCAGAAACCAACCGTATCCTGGGCTGCATCAAAAGGAACGTGACCAGCAGGTCGAAGGAGGTGATCCTGCCCCTCTGCTCTGCTCTTGTGAGACCTCACTTGGAGTACTGTGTACAGTTCTGGTGTCCTCAACATAAAAAGGACATGGAGCTGTTGGAGCGAGTCCAGAGGAGGGCCACGAGGATGATAAGAGGGCTGGAGCACCTCCCGTATGAAGACAGGCTGAGAGAGTTGGGGCTGTTCAGCCTGGAGAAGAGAAGGCTGCGTGGAGACCTCAGAGCAGCTTCCAGTGTCTGAAGGGCATCTACAAGGGTGCTGGGGAGGGACTCTTCCTTAGGGACTGTAGTGGTAGGACAAGGGGTAATGGCTTCAAACTTAAACAGGGGAAGTTTAGATTAGATATAAGGAAGAAGTTCTTTACAGTGAGGGTGGTGAAGCACTGGAATGGGTTGCCCAGGGAGGTTGTAGATGCTCCATCCCTGGCGGTGTTCAAGGCCAGGTGGGACAGAGCCTTGGACCACGTGGTTTAGGGCAAGGTGTCCCTGCCCATGGCAGGGGGGTTGGAACTAGATGATCTTAAGGTCCTTTCCAACCCTTACGATTCTATGATTCTGTGATTCTATGATCTTGATTAATGTACAAGAAAATAATCTCAGACCCATAACAGGTCATTTAATAACTTGATTCATAGGCCAAAATGCTTAAAGCAAATATTAAAGGAGTCTAATGTGTTTAGGACCTAATAAACCAAACCCTTGGATGTGTCCATGTGTTGCTGTTCTAGTGGTGCTCTTCCAGTACGGAGGTCAGTAAGACAGGGCTAGGGAATGGAACGTTAGGAAAGTTGGGTTTGATGGTTCAGATTGTGACATCTGAAGAAAACAGCATTTTCTGCCTCTCTTCCCATTCTTTTTGGTTGTTTCGCAGTGGTGTGTTTTTATCAGGCCAACACATCACCGTGGTTTTGGTGTGTTTTCCACGTACCACTTCCCAAGATGAGTACTGCAGTATCATTTCCCTTTTTGAGCTGGAGGCAAATGCTCTGCTGCAGGTTTTGTTACCACTTCTTCAAGTACCTGCTGTGTGCCTGATCATGAATTTTCTGGGATTAAGCCTGTTTTGGAGATCTGCTTTGGAGAAGCTGTTTATGGATCCTGCTGTTTGCTGGGTATGCACAGCTGGAAAACTAAAAAGGGCTGGTAGTTGGAAATCCTACCGGAAAAGTGGTTTTTTCAAGGCACTATACAGATCCATTTGCCAGTGGTATTATTTGCAGGGAAGTAGACCTTTCTATGCCTAATCGTGTAGAATATCTTGAGTGCTGTGCTATGAGTACTCAAATGCACTGCAGAAAGAACTAAATACGCCATTATTAAGAAAACTGAAGGCTGAAGGACAAGACCAACATAAGCCAGAGCCATAAGGAGGTAAATCAGTCAACAGAGCTATTGAGATTTGTACCAGTTTGGCATCCGTTGTGCCTTTAAGATGAAGAAGCCTAAGTATCCCAGGGAACCAGTCTTGTCAGATGGATTGGTCTGTTCACTCTCTCGTAAATGCCTTGATGGTTCAATGTTCAGTATTAACTAAACGTGGGAATTGCAAGTGTAAGTGCAAAACTATAGTAACTACTTCAGGATGCTGTTTCTCTGATGATTTAGTCGGAAAGTATTTGTTTCTGAAAGCATGTTTTAGCTAGGTTGTTGGTATGTTTTTTAAAGGGAAGAGATGCCATGGCATTGGGAGAGCTTGGAAGATTGAAGAGAGCAGATCTCATTACATCAGACTAGATGTGACCAGTGCTTCCGTTCTTAAGCTCTATTATCGAGATCGTCATGGTGCACTGGCTCTTCCCATGCTCAGCTAGGATTGCTGCTAGTATCTCCTGTTCAGAAGAAGTTCGGGAAGAGGACTGGTGTCACAAAATGCTGTCTCCTAATGCCAGATGAAGTTCAGTGTGCACTCGTAAAAGCAGCAGCAGTTTTGCATTGGATTTGATACCACAGTACCACCTCTGTGCTTTCAGTCAAATACAGGAGGCTTGCATGGTTATGAACCGTCGAACCTCAGTAAATGGTTGTTCATTCTTTGATAAAATTATGCATAGAAATAGAAAGGATTGGAGGGGAAATACCAAATTAGAATATGCTTTGTGTTTACAAGGAACATGGAAATGTTTTCCACCCCCTCCTGCTGCTCCTGATTTTTAGGGTTTTTTAACTTTCCTTCATACGAATTGAAAGATCAGCTTTTATATCAAAGGTGTTCTTCAAAGTGGGGAAGAAGTAGTAGATTAAAATTCAGCTGTAGCCTTAAGGCTTCAGGATGATGAGGTGCAGTCGTATTAGCTATCCGGTGGCATGTTTGTTATCCAGTAGACATTATGGTGACGACTGCAGTGTTCAAGGGAGGGGGAAAAATGGGCTCTGTTTAGAATCTTTTGTATGTTCTTCATGTAAGGCAGAAGCTCTTCCCTGTGAGGGTGCTGAGGCGCTGGCACAGGGTGCCCAGAGAAGCTGTGGCTGCCCCATCCCTGGCAGTGTTCAAGGCCAGGTTGGACACAGGGGCTTGGAGCAACCTGCTCTAGTGGAAGGTGTCCCTGCCCGTGGCAGGGGGTTGGAGCTGGAGGAGCTTTAAGGTCCTTTCCAACCCACACCAGTCTGGGATTCTATGAAACTCATATCACTTCGTGAAACAGGAAAGCTTTCCATTAAAACCAGATGTTTGCTGTGCTGGGGCTAGCATGAGAAGATGAAGTCAGGCAGTGATTATTGCTGTTTTGCTTGCTTCGTTGTTTAGTGAAATTCTCACAGGAGTTCTCTCTCTCTCTAGGTGGTTTGTTTTGGATGCGGAAACGAGGGATCTGGTTTCAATACACACTGATGGCAATGAGCAGCTCTCAGTGATGCGCTACTCAGTAGGTAGGCAGCCTTTTCTAGTCACAATAATTGCTGATAAATGAGATGTCTGCTCTGTTAACCCGTGTTAAACAGCACCCCAGTTACTAGAAACAGCAGAGCTTTGGAAAAAATCCTTTAAGTTGCTTCATCCATAACTGAATACTTGCTTAAATATTTACTCGTGTATGCTAAATCTTGGAGTTGTGCAACTGTAAACTCTACAGTTGCCTTTTACAGCCTTTCCTTCATGTTGTACTCTGCTGTTATAAGTAATATTAGCTTATAGAAGTAAATATAAGTAAAATTAGCAATATTAGTAATATTGCTCCCAGAAAAATTAGAAGTTCTCAGCTAAATAGTTAACAGGTTAACAGAAAAGTCTGTCAAAAGCTGTGATATTTGATATACTTCTTAGTTAATTTTCAAGTTTATTAATATAAAACCATAAAACTAAGCTCAGGTCTTTCTGAAGACTGGTCATTAAGTATTTACTATGGGATTACATGGAGTCCAAGCCAGTATTGAGTGTCCTCTTCAGACATGATGTGACAGATCATCAGAGGCTGACTCCTCACTATTAAAACTGAATGGAAGAACACTTTGATAAATCTCTTTCTTGTTCGCTTTTGGATAACATGCCATGTCAGTGAGCAAAATGTTCCTCTACTACTGCTGCCACATCTGCCAAGTGCAGCAGTTTATTTGAAAGCACTGATGTTCATGGACAAAAGAGGCATTTGATCATGATTCAGAGCAACTCTTGTCCATGTACTTTAAGTGAGGACAACAGAGGTTAGAAAACTGCTTGTAAGGTTTGAATGCTCTGTGTCTTCTTTAGTCATCAGTCACTGTTGATTCCTATGCAATCCCCAACTCCAAGGCCGAGCTAACCATGCAATGATTTTTGTGATGCAGAACACTCAAGCATGCCTGCTGTCAAGAGGAAATCTAGTGCAATCTGAGGCTTTATCCACTGTCCATTGGACACTTACTTAAAAAAAGCAGAAGTGAAAGAACTTGCTCCAAAAACATACCCACAAAGTCAATAGATACTGACTGAAAAATGATATAATGTAAAGTTACGTGTCCTTAAATAAAGTTTGTGAGCACTTGTTTTCATTGAGACTATCACCTTAGTGATCAATCTGAAATCATTAACGTTTGGAAAACAGTCATTCCGTTCCTTTATAGCAAATCTTTTGTGTTGTAGATGGCACCTTACTTGCAGTTGGATCCCACGACAACTTCATTTACCTCTACGTAGTAACAGAAAATGGAAGAAAGTATAGCAGATACGGAAAATGCACTGTGAGTTTTGGAGCAAATACAGTCAGCAGTTCTTGCATTTAGATGTTACACAGACACTAAGATGTTAAGCAGTGGAACTCTATGGGTTGATACTATCCTGGTCTTAGTTTTTGCTTCATATTTTCTGAGGTTTTTTCAGCATGTGATTGAACTTAAACTTTAGTGTAATGGGTGCTGCAACCGTTAGTGTTGGATGACCACTTTTGCACCGAATGTGGCTTACTTTTCAGACTACTGACTTTTTCTTTGCAATGGAAAGTTAGCAGTAAGGTGGAGTAATGCCTTGTACCTAATGCTGAAACTCATTTGGGGAAAATATTACACTTGTCTGGGGGTATTTTTCCCCTGTAGGTAAGGTACTCCTTGGAGTGAAGCACTACACTTGTGAGACAAGAAGTCAGATCTGTGTCCTTCCCAGGGAGCTCAGGCAGAGGGGAGAGGGCTGAGCTGACAGGGAGGTCAGACTGGGGCCCCAGTGGGGCTGGTGCAGGCAGCAGCAGATGGCTACACCTCAGGACAGCATTTCACACCATCACATCATTCTTTAACCATGAAGGACGAAATCACTCAGAGATAGCTTATCTTCAAGGCCAGGGTGGATGGGCCTTGGGCTTACATGGTCTAGTGTCCATAGCAGGGGATTGGAACTAGATGAACTTAAGGTCCTTTGCAACCCAAACCATTCTATGATTCAATGTATGTGATATTTAGCTTGCTGTGTACTTCAAGGTCTCTGTGAGCTCTTTGAAGATGTATGAGATCATTTCTTTCTGTATATTGTATGTACTATGTATCAGGAAGAGAGCATATTTAAATTTAAACCAGCATCTCTATGTCTGTCTGTTAGGAAAGGGGCTTGTAAAAACTGGGATGGGAGCAATAAGCACTTTTATACTCAGGCAGAAGCATTAAGGCTTTAAAGCAGGTTTCTGTTAACTGTTTTTGTCAGAGTGCCTATATGTAGAAGCCAGAATTAGCAACCTGGTTTCGATGGAGGCTGAGCTCTCCTGACCATGGAGCTTGTGCAGAAGGTAGCAGCATGTTAGCTGACTGGGATGACGCATCTGGTTTCCTATGGCTGTGCCTCCCCTCTGCTGCCTGCCAGCACACTGGGGTCCATCCCAGCTTGATGCTAATCAGGGAGATATCCAGGCATGCCCAGGACCCGGAGCGCTGTCCTGGTGCTGGCACCGCATCCTTCTGGCATTCTGCTGTCATTCAGTAGCCTCACGGGTGACCTCCAACTAGCATGACTCAGTCCTTCTGGTGAGTCAACTTCTGGTTATTTCTTCCAACTTGAATACATTATTTGAATACTTTCAGAAGGATTTGATCTACTGAAGCAGCATCAGCTTGTGCACAACGGCTCTATGCCCACTGTTACATTTAAATCCCTGTCAGTCACAACCAGGCTTGCTGCTGCTGCTGGAGACGCAAGCTGTAACCCGTGAGCATGTTTCCAGTAAGGGACAGTGTTGGTTGTGATCAGAAGGAATTTCAGATGAGCTGAAACAACCGTTTTGAGTAGTGCAGCTGTTTTCTGAGGGCTCCAGCTACGAAGTCAGCAATGGGAAGGTACGGGCTGGGGTATGAACTTCCAGCATGTCAGCAGCTCCAGGGTAGCTGGCGCTGTCTCTGTTTGCCTTACATGAGAGAGTTGTTAGCAAAGCAGAAGCAAGTGCCATGTGCTCACTTGTGGGGCTGTGGAGTGAAAGCCACAGGGGCAGCCACGCTAAAGTACTTAATGCACTGGACTTAACCTGAAATAATTAATGTGCCTATCTTATAGGCTGTGGGCATTTCAACCCTTGCACCACTTAAGTCCGAAACAGATAAACATTGCCAGTGAAGGAGAGTATTTCCATTTAGTCAGATAGTTTTGTCAGCCATGAAAAGTAGTTATGTTCGTTCTATATAAAGGTAGAGAAAAGGAAAGAGGAAAATGTTGCCTTATCAGTGGGTGGGTCCCAGAGAAAGACTGAAATAGAAAACAGCATCCTCCTATTGAAAATGCTGTGACAATGTTCTGTTCCACTTCGGCATTCAGTGGTTGCTGCCTGAAGGGATTTTGCTGCTTGGAGCCCCTTCCCCACCATCCCCAGGAATTCTAACAGCTGCCAAATGTCTGGCAGGATTTAGTAGATGACTGACCAGTTCTTTTCCATGTTGGAGTTCGCTTGCAAAGACTTGGGAAACCAGGGAGGTTCGGGGGGAATCCTAGCCAATTGTGCATTGATTTCTTGTTTCAAAACATCGAGTGTGCGTGTTGATATTGTATATCCCACCCATGGCTGCAGAGCAGTTATGTCAATACACAGTTCCTCTGCTCGAAGCAGAGACTAGTTCATACGTAAATAAATCCTAAAGGTTGCTTTTAATCCAGAATGTTTTTGCAGCCTCTCACAGAGGCCCTGGGGACAGAGAGACAGACATGGGTGTATTTCCACATGTAATTGTGGAAGCAAACAGCATCTCTTAGCTCTCTATAGAGGAAGTTGGGATGGTGGGTGCAGGGTGGGTCAAGAGACCTTGAGGGGGGCTGAGGGACTTGATCTTCATAATGTCCACTGAGAGAGGGATGAATTGGCATCCATCAGTCAAGAAAGTGGCATTTTGTTGCCTGGCAGAATGAGGAAGGGGAGGAAATGGATGGTCTTATAAGGGGAAGAGCAGCAGTAAGAAGAAATGGAAGGATGGAGGAAGAATAGTGTGACACAGATGTCACCTTTATTCATTTCCTACCCTTTCCTCCTCAGAGAAATAATTTATACATATCTTATACAAATCTGTGGTTTCTCTGGAGCTGCTTTATTATTACTGTCATTATTACTACAAAAAAGTTCATGCACATTATATTCTGACCAGCTGCATTTAGCTTCTCCTTTCAAAACCAAGATGGGGATTTAGCCCTCAGTGTGCTCTCCATGCTTAGAACTAACAATTAGGCTGAAGTGGTTTGATTCTTATCTAAATGACCCTATGCCTATAGGTAAGACTCCTTACAAAGCTGGCACTGACATGCATGCAGTGGAAGAAGCACAGCAGGATACCTTATGAGGGTATTCTTGTAACACCAGTCTCCTTGATCTTGTAGTTTTCTATGGTGGTGGTTAACCAAGTTAACCAAGTTTTTAGGATGAGCAAAGGTTGGTTGAATGTGCGTGCATTTAACGGAAATTCTTTTGAGTGGCTGTAGAAATAGAGTCCCATCTGTCACTTTTTCTGTTGGGATCTAAAAATGATCCTGTATAAGTTACTGCCTTTCTCAGTTAGTAGCAATGTGTACTTTAATTAAAGTACAAATGTGAGTTCATCCATATCCATAGTAAATCATGCTAGGTTCTGAGAAGGACATGGTTTACAAGTGAAGAAATTTGGCTGTTAGTGGCACTGCCCAGTAAGGAGCCTTGAAGGGAGCACAAGTGAACTGCAGCAGATTGGGGTGGGTGGGGAGGAGCTTTTTTGCTGTCCCAGCTGTGGGTGCAACTTCTGCTTCAGTTGGAATTAAAAGCAGTGTTTCACATTCATGTTACTGCATTCCTCTGCAGGGACATTCCAGCTATATTACACACCTTGACTGGTCCCCAGACAACAAGTATATAATGTCAAACTCAGGAGACTATGAAATACTATACTGTAAGTATGAAATGAAATACACTGGAAACAGAAAGTATGTATTAGCTGTCAGAATATTTAGAGGGGTGTGTTTGATCAGAACTGTACAAAACGCTTACTGACAAAGGAACTGATTTGAACTTGTGTAACCAGATATCTCGATCTTATTCAGAGCTGTGTATTACCTAATGGCAATGCCAAATATGGCTTACTTCATTACAAGGTCATAAATCAGCTTCACAGGGTAGAATGTACAGAACAAGTGGCCCTATGTTTTGATGTTGGCCCAAAGTTCCATAGATTGAACATAATATATGCAGTTGTCTAATTAGTGTCAACAATAACCAGTTATTCTGGGGGGAGAAAATCAGTGCCACTATTCTCTTCTGGGCTTTCTTTTTTTAAACTCTCTCTTGGCTGGCGGTGTTGAAAACTAAGCAAAGCCATAATTCTGCTGTAATGAGTTAGTATTAAGAATGGGTTTGTCTTTTTTAATATATGGAAATATGAATTTAATCTATAGTGGTTATGTCAAAAGTATGTTTGACTTGCATAGAGCAGATCAGTCTGGTTTTCAATCGATTTTATTTATTCTTGTATTCCTGTGGCTTTAACTAGAGCCAAGAGGATTGTAGTTCTGTTTCTGTACAGGCAAGAAGAGCCAGCAGTTCAAATATCTGTCAGCTTAACATGTTCTTTCTGCCTGGCACAACATAGGTTTCAAATCTGGATAGTGCAGTATCTCAGTATACCAAAAGGAAGTGCTGGTGCTTACAATTGCCTGTGTGGGGAAGCAAAGGCCTGCTACCCGTTAGTATTAGGCTGGTGTATTACAAGACGGACAATCTTTCTTTTCGTAGATAGAAGTTGAAAAGCAGTCTAAGGCTCCTCTGGCAGTAGTTGCTCACTCTTTTCAAAGCAGAGCTTCCTGAATCGTTGAAATTTTAGCATATCCATGGAGCTGGTAGGAAGGAGACATTGTTCTCTTGCAGTCTCTATTAAAACATTTTGTAGAGTAGGTAGTGGGGGACTCAGGCTGTAGGGAAGTGGTTTTGAGGTACCCTGATCTGAAGAGGGAAATGAGAAGTAAAATGTGACTCAAATATCAAGCAAAGCTTGGAATGTGATAAAGGTGTGTCTTTGCCTCTACAGTATGATTCCAGATTGGTTTTAAGATGCATTTATTTACTGTCTTAGCACCTTCAAAGAGCACTTATGTGACTTTAATTTTATATGGCATTACTCATCATTCACTTTTTTTACAGGGGACATTCCAAGTGGCTGCAAGCTAATCAGGAATCGTTCTGACTGTAAGGATATAGATTGGACAACATACACTTGTGTGCTAGGCTTCCAGGTGTTTGGTAAGCACCATCTAACTTGCTTTTAGGTTTTTCATGCTGTGCTTTGTGTTTGCTTTTCCTTCAATTTGTCATTAGAAAAACAGTTAATGATTATTGAGGATGGTGCTGAGATGACAGACCAAAGAGACTGGCCACAATACTTGTCTGTGATACAGAGCACTGGCTGCCCTACAGAAAATGTACAATTGATTTCTATTTAGTATCGAAGTTTGGGATTTGATTTTTCTGCTGTCATTTTAGGCTACCAATTTTGGAGGCACTGAAGCAAAAAGCTGATATTTTAAAGTGCTCATCTGACACATGTGCATTCTCCTTTGCTTACCTTATCTTGGGGACAGGAACAAGACTATGTGAGTGTAGGTTATAGTTCATGACTTAAAATCATGACAGCACATTGATACCTGTAGTCAGAGGTGAGTAATATTGCTGAAGGCAACTGTTGGCCATAAATGAGGAGCTCCTCTGGGAGTTAAAAAGTGGTGTAAAACCAAGTTGCCTGAGCAGGATGCTGAATGTCTTGCTTCCATCCCTGAGATCACATACCTGCCTCTGTTCTTCATGTTGGAAACATCAAAAGCAGGTAAATCATCAAATTCTTGAGGGGTGAGGGTTAGGTCTACATGTCTTTTCTGCACATCTGCTAGGAGTTCAGTTTTGAGTATCAGTTTATATGCAGGGTAGAAGAGTATCACTGAGTGCTTTCTGTAGATTCTGACATCTATCATGCAGATTTTAGGACTGTCATGTGCTTAATGAGCAAGTAGCCATAAGTGCTTGTTGCTAGTTAGATCACAGAACTCCAGAACGATTAGTGTTGAAAGGGCCCTCTGGAGATCATCCAGTCCAACCCCTGCCTAGGCAGGGTCACTCAGGAACACAGGAACATGTCCAGGCGGGTTTGGGATGTCTCCAGAGAGGGAGACTCCACATCCCCCCCGGGCAGCCTGTCCCAGTGCTCTGCCACCCTCATGTAAAGAACTTCTTCCTCATGTTGAGGTGACACTTGTTGTGTTTCAGTTTATGGCCATTGCTCCTCTTCCTGTCGCTGGGCACCACTGGAAAGAGTCTGGCACCGCTTTTGAGATGCTGACCTGCATTGATGAGATCCCCTCTTAGTCTGCTCCTCTCTACACTAAACAGGCCCAGCTCCTGCAATCTCTCCTCATAAGAGAGATGCTCCAGACTCCTGAACATCCTTGTGGCCTCTGCTGGACCATCTCCAGTAGCTCCTTGTCTGTCTTGTACTGATGAAAAATAAGTCTCCCATGAGACTGAGAACTATGAACGAGGTCGTGTACGTGTTTGGTTTGGTTTGGTTTTATTCAGTCTGTCTGGGTGAAGTAGAAGGGGAATGGCTGTCCCCTCCTGATGCTCTGTGCACGTGAGCCTAGGCTGACAGGGAACTGGTCCACCGCAGTTATTTCCTCCCTGCCTTTGCTTCTGAGACTGAAATAATAGTGCAGCACAAATGCCTTGCTTAAAAGGGAGTATCAGAAGGTTCAGGAGATGCCAGAGAAAATGAAAAGCAAAACTCTGATGCTAATATGATGTCTTTCTCCAAGAGCAATGAAGAAGCTTTGTAAGGACTGAATATTCCTTCTGGAATAGCCTTGGAGCTGAAGCCATTTTACATTTAGAATCGTAGAATCATAGAATCGTAAGGGTTGGAAAGGACCTTAAGATCACCTAGTTCCAACCCCCCTGCCATGGGCAGGGACACCTTGCCCTAAACCACGTGGTCCAAGGCTCTGTCCCACCTGGCCTTGAACACCGCCAGGGATGGAGCATCCACAACCTCCCCGGGCAACCCATTCCAGTGCTTCACCACCCTCACTGTAAAGAACTTCTTCCTTATATCTAATCTAAACTTCCCCTGTTTAAGTTTGAACCCATTACCCCTTGTCCTACCACTACAGTCCCTAAGGAAGAGTCCCTCCCCAGCACCCTTGTAGACGCCCTTCAGACACTGGAAGCTGCTCTGAGGTCTCCACGCAGCCTTCTCTTCTCCAGGCTGAACAGCCCCAACTCTCTCAGCCTGTCTTCATACGGGAGGTGCTCCAGCCCTCTTATCATCCTCGTGGCCCTCCTCTGGACTCGCTCCAACAGCTCCATGTCCTTTTTATGTTGAGGACACCAGAACTGTACACAATGCTCCAAGTGAGGTCTCACAAGAGCCGAGTAGAGGGGCAGGATCACCTCCTTCGACCTGCTGGTCACGCTGCTTTTGATGCAGCCCAGGATACGGTTGGTTTCTGGGCTCAGGCGCACACTGAAGCCGGCTCATGTTAAGCTTCTCGTCAACCAACACCCCCAAGTCCTTCTCTGCAGGGCTGCTCTGAATCTCTTCTCCGCCCAACCTGTAGCAGTGCCTGGGATTGCCCCGACCCACGTGTAGGACCTTGCACTTGGCTTGGTTAAACTTCATAAGGTTGGCATCGGCCCACCTCACAGGCGTGTCAAGGTCCCTCTGGATGGCATCCCTGCCCTCCAGCGTATCAACCGAACCACACAGCTTGGTGTCGTCAGCAAACTTGCTGAGGGCGCACTCAATCCCACTGCCCATGTCGCCGACAAAGATGTTGAACAGGACCGGTCCCAACACCGATCCCTGAGGGACACCACTCGTTACAGGTTTCCAACTGGACATCGAGCCATTTACCACAACTCTTTGCGTGCGGCCATCGAGCCAGTTTTTTATCCACCGAGTGGTCCATCTATCAAATTGATGTCTCTCCAATTTAGAGACAAGGATGTCATGCGGGACAGTGTCGAACGTTTTGCACAAGTCCAGGTAGATGATGTCAACTGCTCTGCCGCTGTCCATCAGTTCCGTGGCTCCATCATAGAAGGCCACCAAATTGGTCAGGCAGGATTTCCCCTTAGTGAAGCCATGTTGGCTGTCACCAACCACCTCGTTGTTTTTCATGTGCCTTAGCATGTTTTCCAGGAGAAACTGTTCCAAGATTTTGCCAGGCACAGAGGTGAGACTGACTGGTCTGTAGTTCCCTGGGTCTTCCATCTTCCCCTTCTTGAAAATGGGGGTTATATTTCCCTTCTTCCAGTCATCAGGAACTTCACCTGACTGCCAGGATTTTTCGAATATGATGGACAGTGGCTTAGCAACTTCATTCGCCAGCTCCTTCAGGACCCGTGGATGGATTTCATCAGGTCCCATGGACTTGTGCACGTTCAGGTTCTTAAGATGGTCTCGAACCTGATCCTCTCCTACAGTGGGCCTAAGGTCTTCATTCTCACAGTCCCTGCATTTGCTTTCCAAGACTTGGGTTGTGTGGTCAGAGCATTTGCTGGTGAAGACTGAGGCAAAGAAGTCATTAAGAACCTCAGCCTTCTCCAAATCCATGGTAGCCAGTTCTCCTGATAGCTTCTGGAGAGGGCCCACGTTGTCCCTGGTCTGTCTTTTATTTACTACGTATCTATAGAATCCTTTCCTGTTATCTTTCGCATCCCTTGCCAAACTTAATTCTAGCTGGGCCTTAGCTTTCCTAACCTGGTCCCTAGCTTCCCGGGCAATGCTCCTATATTCTTCCCAGGCCGCCTGTCCTCGCTTCCACCTTCTATAAGCTTCTTTTTTCCCTCTAAGTTTCCTCAGCAGCTCCTTGTCCATCCTTGGAGGTCTCCTGGCCCTCCTGCTGCACTTTCTTCTAGTCGGGATGCAACACTCTTGAGCACGTAGCAGGTGAACCTTGAATATTGACCAGCAGTCTTGGGCCCCCCTGCCCTCTAGGACTGTATCCCATGAAACCTTACTCAGGAGGTTCCTGAAGAGGCCAAAGTCTGCTTTCTTGAAGTCCAGGGCAGTGAGCTTGCTGCACGCTCTTCTCACCGTCCTGAGGATCTCAAACTCAACCATCTCGTGATCACTAGAGCCAAGGCTGCCCTGGAGCGTCACATTTCCAACCAGTCCCTCCCTGGACTCATGCAGAGTACTTAAATCTGCCAGAAGAATGGAGGTAGCAGACAATGGCTCTGTTGCCACTGAACTTCTACCATTACATTTGGTGCTAGAGCAGACAGGGAATTGCTTTGAATCCCAGCACTTTCCGAGAACTCTTGTACTCCTGACCTGAGAAGATGAGGTGTGGGAGTACAGAAGGAGTCTGGTTTCACAAAGACCATTGGCTTTGTGTCTTCAGCAGTTCTTGGACAGAAGCTAACTGGAGCCAGGCTGGGCATGAGCAGTTCCCATAACCACTGTTTGGAGAAGCCTTTCTACTTTTTGCTTTTAAAGAGTGGCTCAGGTAGCTGATCCTGCCTGCATTCCCTTTTGGATTTATACAACTTTAACCACTCTGAATTAATCTCAACTGCTCTCAGAATCATCAGTGTGCCAGAGGGCCTCGGGGTGAAGTAGACAAAGCAGATAATGTGATGTTATTCTGGGGCAGAACAGAATATATTTAAGCTTCCAGCCAAAATTCATCATGGTCAGTTTTATACTGTCTGGGAGTCTGACACCCTTTGCAGAGTCTTAAAATGCTGCTCAGTCTCTGACAAAGGCAAGGATTTTCCCATTAAATCAGGCAGTGCAGCTCGGCGAACCTGGCAGGTATTTGCTGCCCAAAGGAGAAGTCTGGCTTTGACCCAAGGGTCAGCTGGCTCAGGAATCCAGACAAGCCAGGGCTGCTCACTTTGATGTTCAGGAAAGAGGGTTAAGTTTACTGGATTTGGGCTTTCAGGGTATGTGTTTTACTAATTTAACTCTGTGGAATAGTGTGTCCATAGGCTCAGGCATTGTTGTCAGCAGACGAAAGGATTGAAATGCCTGCTTCAGATGAGAATAGCATCACTCCTTTTTGGCACTTGGTATCACTACATTGGCTCAACAGGCTCCTCAGTCTACATCCCAAGCACTTGAAGTCACTCTTTCATTTACTGCACATTTCCCACACTTCCATCTGAGCAGATTCTTTCAAGAGGCTTGCTGCTGGCAGCACAGTCCATTAAAATGGAAGTGCTGCTGTCGTACCTAGTAGAAAGTTATGTGGTTTTTGTAGCTTTTATAGTTAAGAACTAAGACCTTGGTCATATTAATGTCTTGGGTTTTCCACATTTGCCTGCTGCATTGAAAGCAAATCCTGCTGTCTTATGACAAAGGATTGTCTTACCTTTAGAGCTGGTAAAGGAATTTGTGAACACAAAAGATATTAAATAAGAGATGCAAGCTTGAATATCAGTCTTTTTAATCTGAAATGAAAAAGAGGAGGCAATGGCGTAGCTGTTTAGCACAGTGTGCGTACAGTGGTAGGTGAAACATCAGGAATCTCATTTGAAGTTCATGTATTTCTCCTACCTGATGACAGTATTTTATGTATAGAATGCAGGAGAAAGTTAAAATGCATTCATTTTGGAAGTTCTTATATATATATTTTTCAGATTGATTTCATTGATGCGAGAGCACTACAATGATTCTAAATACTTGCCTTAGCATTTCATGTCTTTATTTAGTACATTAGCTGCAGCGTAGCTTACTGGCATTGAAACAAGCTGCCTTTGTTATTCTGCAGAGAAAATCAAGTTCTTACTCCAACTGCTGAAGAACGGGAAAAAAACCAACTTTCAAGTTAAAGGATATTTGCCATTTTGCATAAAAACAAGGCAAGAGTGTGGGGGAGTTTGAAAAGGCAATTCTAAGCTGGCGTTTTGTGCTGTATGAAATAGCGGACAGCACATGGGTTTCGTTTTACCGAAGTCAATGATTATAAGGGAGGAAGAAGATATTTTCCTATCTGATAGGGAACATCCCTCTCAGTCAGTCAGACACACAGTTATTCAGGATGTGAAATTTGAGGGGGGAAAATTCCTTCTAATTCTTGAACTTATCAGAAGCCCAAATCTGAGCTGTAAAAATATGGCACCTTTCTCATAAGTTACTATCTTATAACCCCTTGCTTGCCTTTTGCTCAGCTTTACTTTCAGATGTGAAGCAGCAGTTTTGCTATGGGGATCTCTAGGGTCTTTATTGATTGTTAAAATTAAAGCCTCCCCCCTCCCCAATCTGTTCAGTGCTTTTCATCCAGGCCTTGTTGTTATTCTTTTGTCTAGACATATCTGTGCCATTCTTCTCACTTAAAAGCATATTGAATTGTGCTTAAGCACTTGACAGCACTTACATCTAGGAAACTCATGCAGGCTGGCTTTCTGTGCAAAGTGTCATCAATCTCCTTTGAATCATGCAAATACTAAGATTTAAAAGACAGCCAAAAGAAGTCTCTGCATACTGTATGTTGTCCCATGCTCCAGTACCAGTCTTGCTTTTAAATCCTTTGTGCACAAACGGAAGTGTTACCAGTTTTAGCAACAAACTTAATCTTAAAATAAGCTTTAAACAAGATTAGGGTTTTGAACAGGAAACTTACGTTAAGTCCAAGAGGTTTTCCTGGCCAAGGCTGAGGGTTTGGGGGAGCAGCATTAGGCTAGCAGAATATTAATGACATTTAATGCAATACATATACCAGCTTTCAGTTGAATGCCTTATTTATCTTTTGTTAAGCTTCCCTTTTCTCACAGCTTTCTAAAACTGCCATCACTAAATATCTACTCTACTCTCTCCTAGGAGTTTGGCCTGAGGGATCAGATGGGACAGACATCAACGCCCTTGTCAGATCCCATAATCGAAAAGTGATAGCAGTTGCTGATGATTTTTGTAAGGTCCATCTCTTTCAGTATCCCTGTTCCAAGCCAAAGGTAAGTCCCCAGCTCAGTCATTTTGGAACCTGACAGCCAAATAGCTCATTTATATCTGAGAACAGAGCTAGGGACAGAAGCATGGTTTTCTCCATTAAGTTTATATAGAAAATAATATAAAATATCACATAATATACCTGAAAGTGAAGTGGCAATAGTTATCCTGAAGTTCTGGAACAGAGACTTGACACATTCTGTTTGCTGGCCTT
Source organism: Strigops habroptila (assembly GCF_004027225.2). Lineage (NCBI taxonomy): Eukaryota > Metazoa > Chordata > Aves > Psittaciformes > Psittacidae > Strigops > Strigops habroptila. Next base: position 43,745,413 of record NC_046359.1, read on the forward strand.
AGTGTTAAGGCCATTGATTTCTGCATAAAGATCTAAATCAGTCGCAAGCTTCAAGCCTTAAGAAAGGAGGATATATTGTTGGGTGAACCTAATATAAATATAATTCTGTACGCTTATGTGAATAAAGAGCTCTCTTGAAGGGCTAAGTAAAAACGGTAGTTTTAGGTTTCAGTATCGTGCTAGAAGAGCATATGATAGTCAACCACCCGTGTGCTGGCTGAATCAAAAGCAGTGTGACCAGCGGGTCGAAGGAGGTGATCCTGCCCCTCTGCTCTGGTGAGACCGCGCTTGCAGCACTGTGTGCAGTTCTGGTGTCCCCAGCGTAAGATGAGGATGGTCAGGGGCTGGAGCAGCTCCCATATGGAGACAGGCTGAGAACACTGGGGCTGTTCAGCCTGGAGAAGAGAAGCTGCATGGAGACCTCAGAGCAGCTTCCAGTGGCTGAAGGGGGCTACAAGGATGCTGGAGAGGGACTCTGCATCAGGGACTGGAGCGACAGGACAAGGGGTGATGGGTTCAAACTGAAACAGGGGAAGTTCAGGTTAGATCTAAGGCAGAAGCTCTTCCCTGTGAGGGTGCTGAGGCGCTGGCACAGGGTGCCCAGAGAAGCTGTGGCTGCCCCATCCCTGGCAGTGTTCAAGGCCAGGTTGGACACAGGGGCTTGGAGCAACCTGCTCTAGTGGAAGGTGTCCCTGCCCGTGGCAGGGGGTTGGAACTGGATGAGCTTTAAGGTCCTTTCCAACCCAGACCATTCTGGGATTCTATGATTTGTCTTTCTGCTTGTTTCCAACAGGCTCCAAGTCACAAATACAGTGCTCACAGTAGTCATGTGACAAATGTCAGCTTCACCCATAGCGATTGTCACTTGATTTCAACTGGAGGGAAAGACATGAGTATTATCCAGTGGAAACTCGTGGAGAAGGTCACTCTACCACAAAATGACATTGTCGTAGACACCGGCGCAACCAAAGTGCCCATCGCTTCCAGTGGCAACGCTGTACAGTCCCCTGCTCCTCTGCCACAGCCTTTCAACGAAATGAACCAAACCGAAAGCGTAACTGGCAGCTCCCCAGCTTCTTTGGAGAGCAACTTGGAGCAGTCTGCAGAGGCCAGTGAGGAGCAGAGCGAGGAGCAGAGCGAGGGGAGCAGCCTGGATCCCACTGAGCCGGGCTATGAGGAGCCCTCCAATGAGATGAGCGAGGAGCACAGCGAGTCCACAGTCACTGAAGAGCAGCAGGATAACTCACCGGTGTCTTAATGCTCCCAGCTCAGGCAGTTGTGGTTTCCTTTGGTGTGCGTGCTTTCATTACAGGGTGAGGGTTCAATTAGGGAGAAGTAGCTGAGATTCATGACCACTCCAGCTTTTTGAGTTTCAGTGAGATTTTTTTAGTCTGAGCTTCAGTTCGATGTGTAGAACCATCGCAAGGGACCGGCTTGATGATCTGTGTCAGGATCTGGTCACAGTTAGTAGTGGACATTACCATAGATCCATTTCAGTTCTGAAATTGCTGTCAGGAAGTAGCATGAAATACATACTGGAGAAAAAGGTTAGCTCTGAGAATTAGCTCAAGTAGACCACCTTAACTATGTGAAAGTGCTTTCTGAAAGAGCTACGTTGCTGAGAAGCACTGACCTGCTTCAGCTGGGGAGCACTGTGAAAAAAAGACAACCAAAAAACTCCTTGTGGGGCTGTTTTCCTTTGGTTTTTCTTCATGAGAAAAAGAGAGGAAAAGCAATGTCATGATGCCACATGTATGGCGATGCCTTCTTGACCTAACACATATGCAATTTTGTAACACTACTAATTCCTAGTGGAGTCTGGATGTGTTGGCAGTTGGTCTGCTCTGGGTGCTGCTAGTTCTAAGGCGAATCCTGTCGAGGAACAGTGTTGGCTGTTCCATTTTCAGACTGGTTAATAACAGACTAACCCAGTGCTGTTGTGTTTCACTTTTCATGACCTGAAACTGTAGGATGTAATTGTCTCTTCAAGGAATTGCTTGCTTAGAGAGTTTGAAACTTCAAGAGAATCCTTACAATGGCTTTGATGTGAACAGCAGAGGAAGCGGGACAAGAACACACAAGTCAGATGGGCTCCAGAGTTAAACATTAAGCCTTCAGGCAGAACTTGCTCCATCCCTAGTAGGAGAAATATAAATACAGTTAACTTAAATTATTAAATTGGTGCTTAGGATTAGTGTATTAAGTTGATAATTCTTTCTTCTACATTTGTAGAGGTAACTAAGAGTCATTAAACTGCAATCTCTACTTTTGGTTTTTCCCCAGCCCTGGCTCCGTTAGCAGTTGGGATAGAAGCACACAGGAATTTAGATGATGATGTTGATGTGATTTTCTCTTTTTTTTTTCCCCCCTAAACTTGCTGATTTCTTGGTTTTGTGCTATTGTTTGTTTGTTTCCACCCCCGCCTCCCCGGGTTGCTCTAAGCCATGCAGCTCTCATGTGGCTATACCTGGCCAGTTACGGGATATCTTGGCATTTGTTATGCATTTGGAAAGTCCTTTTTTTACCAAGTTTGTCAGATAGCTACATTTTTTCCTTAAGTGCATACGTTTCGTACTTTAAAGAGCTATAGACTTACTGACAGATAGCCATTTCCTATGTACTTGTTTATATTTTGATTACATAGAATTCTCTTCTTTTTTAACTCTCTGCATTGTGCTGGTATTTTAGTTCTTAGGTAGAATATCATGTTTAGAAACTTTGGATGAGTTCATAAGTCTTAATTGTGCAAGCGTTTACGTGATTGTGCCATTCCAAAGTGCATCAAAACTGTCATTCCCTTACTAGTATCTTCTCAGGAGAAATGCTACAGATCAGGTATTTAGTCATCATTTGGAAAGATAAAAACAAATGGACTCCCAAAGGACATTTAGAACATTTATGTATAAAATATATAAATATATATATACACACATATATATATATAAAAAATATCCTCTTGTTTACAACAGTTCCAGAAAACCTCAAAGTAGCTCCCTTCAGATGGAGGGAGATGTGGATTCCAAGCAACCCATCTGTTCAAACTGTGCTCTGTACATAGAGAGTTGTATTGGAGAGCTCGAGTTTGCCTGACGTGCAGGTTTGCCAAATAGCAGCAATTCAAGAGAAAGGTCAACTCAACGGAGTTCTTGGTTCCAAATGAGGAATATGCTGTAGGTTTAGGAAATAATCTTCGTAAATGAGGAAGGGTTGTAGAGCTGAGGAGGCACAGAGCTCTCTCTGTCGGTTTAATGAACGCCACATAAAGCAACACATTTCTTTTGGAACATCTGTCACTTGGGGTTGCCATGTAAAGTGAGAGTTATAGTTGTGATACTCGTGTTTGTAGTTCAGAAGACTCTACTAATATGCAAAAAGCCTTACAGTTTTCAATTGCTGGCAACTACTGTTTAACAAATAATGAAATCTGTGATAATGGATGGAAATGGGTGGGATTATGTAACTGTAGATGTTCTAGAGAACTAATTGTGAATGAATTCTGATTTCGAGTGTTTCATGTGAAGATGTTTGAGCCATTTCTATCTATCATGCATTCCTGTCTCAAGGCAGAAAGTTTTGAAGATTAAATAATAAAATAATCAAAATGATACATTGCAGTGTCTTTCTCTGGTCTGGTTCCTTCTGCGTGCAAGTGGATGCTGGGATCACAGGTCATGTCTGGGACTATGGTTTTAAAAGAACCTTTGTAACTTGTGCTTTTTTCATAGCCTCCCAGACTGAAACTAAGTTAATTCAGCATGAGGACTAATGCTGGCAGTGCTGAATGTTCATCTTGTGTGCTTTTAGAAAGGTGTATGACATTTCCCTTTTCCAGTTTTGATTAGCAGCCTACAAGCATCATACTGATGGGCAGCAGGGCATTACAAATAGATGTTTGTCCTGATGTGAGCAGCAGGTCGAGGGAGGTGATCCTCCCCCTCTGCTCTGCTTTGGTGAGACCCCACTTGCAGCACTGTGTGCACTTCTGGTGTCCCCAACATAAGAAGGACATGGAGCTGTTGGAGCAAGTCCAGAGGAGGCCACGAGGATGATGAGGGGCTGGAGCACCTCCCATATGGAGACAGGCTGAGAACATTGGGGCTGTTCAGCCTGGAGAAGAGAAGCTGCGTGGAGACCTCAGAGCAGCTTCCAGTGGCTGAAGGGGGCTACAAGGATGCTGGAGAGGGACCTTCATCAGGGACTGGAGCGACAGGACAAGGGGTGATGGGTTCAAACTGAAACAGGGGAAGTTCAGGTTAGATCTAAGGCAGAAGCTCTTCCCTGTGAGGGTGCTGAGACGCTGGCACAGGGTGCCCAGAGAAGCTGTGGCTGCCCCATCCCTGGCAGTGTTCAAGGCCAGGTTGGACACAGGGGCTTGGAGCAACCTGCTCTAGTGGAAGGTGTCCCTGCCCGTGGCAGGGGGTTGGGACTGGATGATATTAAGGTCCTTTCCAACCCAAACCAGTCTGTGATTCTGTGATTCTATATCTGCCTTCCAGGGTTTTTCCAGAAGTTTCCTTCTGGAAGTCATGCTAAAAGCACGTTTACTTTGGATATAGCCTGTTAAATACCATGGTACTTCCACATTTGTGATTGGTAGTCTCCATCCAAGTGCAGATGCAAAAGGTCACAATATGCTTAAGATACTCCTTGTGAAAGGTTCTTGGTCTTTCGAAAGGCTTTGAATCATCTCCATTTCTTGCAGCTGGTTTCTGTCCTTCACAAAAAAGGAGGGTGGGGTAGCGAAGAAAGAAACCTGCAGGAGACAAATACCTCGTGTTCCTTGCTTAGAGGGCAAAACCCAGGAAACACACAACCCCCCATCGCTGTCACCCCCTGCGTTTGAGTGGAAACCTCAACAACTCATTTCCCACCATATTATCGGGAGAATGCTGCTGCAGCTTGAGCACCAAGCAGCTGGTCTGAGGAGGGGCTGTGCTGTTCCAGGCTCTGCTTCCTTCGTCTCCAGATTCAGCGCAAGGCTTCTGCCACCCTTTTCCCTGGGATGCTTGGTAAGGCAAGAGTTAAGGAGTCTTCTGTGGGACCTCCCTTGTGGTGGAGGCGGGCTGGGGCTCCAAGCGCCCACTCTGGGAGGGCAGCATCACTTTAGGTAGTGGCAGCGATAGTGTTTGCCATGCAGGGCTGAAGGTGAGGGTGGAAACTCCTCTGAAGGCATAAAACTCGCAGCATCCCATTTTACACATTGAACATTTAAATACAAAACCTGCCTTAAGAGATGTTAGTTTAGGTCGCACAGAGATATACTTGAGTGGTACGAAATGCCAAGCTCATGGATTCCTTCAGTAAGTGTCCATAGTGGGGACATGTCATGCAAATTAACGTGAATGGAGGTTTATGCATAAAGAGCACCTAACAACCGCATACTTGAGTTTGTTCTTTTTCTCCATAGCAGTGCCAGGATGGGTGAGGAAGAGGCTGGGTAGGGATGAACCAAGCGTTCCCTCTGGTTGATTTTACTGTTATAAATAACAAGTTTTTGCATATGCTGCATGTCAAGTTCCAGCCTCCTTCTATTTCAGTCATCCCTAGAGCGCCTGGACTCTGGCTTTGTCTCTGAAAACACAGCAACAACTCAAGTTTGATTGTTACATTGATTACAGTCTATACTGGTCAATATGTTGTGCTTTTTGCTTCACCCCATCAGATGTGTTATATTTACCCCTTATATTTCCTCCAGGTCAGTGCAGTGTCTCAGCTGAATCTGGCTATAAGTAAGTACAATGTGACATTTAAGGTTGGCTGAGCCAAACAAAAACAAATTCTCCTTTCCGGTGCCTCATGCCAACAAAACCTTGGTTCCCAGTAGTGAAAGGATTAATGTGACATGAGGTGGATATTCCTTAGGCAGTGTTTGTTCTGCTTGTTTGCTTTCCTCCTGAACAAGCCTCAGCCCGTTGCCTAATCTTTATTTCTGACAGATGTTTTCTACTAATACTTTAATCAACTGAGATGGAAAAACTGCTTACAGTAGGCTTATAACAATGCAGAAGACTGGGCAGGATACACACTGTAATGTAGTTAATGTGCATGGTGTGTCTTCGTGTGCATGCAAATGGCTGCAAGTGGCAAATGTGCTGCTACTCAAAGCTTTGGGGCTTTTTGTTTGGAAGGGAAACATGGATGATTTCAGGCCACAATGAATTAGGAAGGTTCAGAAGCACAAGGAGAAAAGCATTCCCAGTGGGATGGCAAGGCAAGAGAACTGGAAGAGGAGGGCCGGTGGTGGGACAGTGGTTGTACCAGAGCTGTTTCCTGGGTTGGGCCCCTGGTATCCTCCCGTGCGGGTCTGGCTCTATCGCTACAGCCCCTGATGAAGAGTCCCTCCCCAGCATCCTTCAGACACTGGAAGCTGCTCTGAGGTCTCCACGCAGCTTCTCTTCTCCAAGCTGAACAGCCCCAATGTTCTCAGCTTGTCTCCATACAGGAGGTGCTCCAGCCCCCGATCATCCTTGTGGCCTCCTCTATTGGGTTTTGGGGACAGCTGTAAAAACACCCTTTCTTAATGAATTCTTAATGACTGTCTGAATTAGTTACATTGTCCCAGGTTTAGTTTTTCATAAAGTGCCTTTAAGTTACTATTTCTAGACCATGCTTTTGTATGATGAGCCCAATAAGTGCTCCAGGTAGCTCTTTATCTCAACTCTATTCCCTGTTGTAGGATGTTCCATCATCTGCTGTTAGTGTCACACATCTCTTGTTTTGCCACTGACTTAGCTTTGAATCCTCCTTGTCACAGAGCACACTCCTTGCTGTGTGCATCACTGCCCACCCAGGCTAGAAGCAAGAGATGACATTTGCTTTTACTGCTCCTTCAGAATTAATTTCACCTTTAAATACACTGTCTTGTCATTCCAGTCAGTCTCCGTATGTGTGTGGAGACTTTACTGTATGCCTCCATTGTGTTCAGAGATACAGTGTTTAGTCTCTCTTAAGAGCATTCACACTTTCCTGTGCACCTGTAACTCCAGGCCAGAAAATCATACAGAAAGGAAGTCATAAGCTCTCTGCATCAGGCAAGGGACAGAGTTTCTAATACTGTCTAGTATGGAAGGATGAAAATACCTGGCAGGCTTTATTCTATAAATGAGTGTCTCTGGTGCTGTGTGGACACTGAAAGTGGAACTGGGAACTGAAAAAACTGTTTATGTCCAAGGAACTTGGAACAAACATGGTGTTACTGCCATAGGAACAAGTCGTGGAAGCTCACCCCAGAGCTCTGCAAAGCATAGTTCTTCATCAGGGACTGTAGCAATAGGACACAGGGTGATGAGTTCAAACTGAAACAGGGGAAGTTCAGGTTAGATCTAAGGCAGAAGCTCTTCCCTGGGAGGGTGCTGAGGCGCTGGCACAGGGTGCCCAGAGAAGCTGTGGCTGCCCCATCCCTGGCAGTGTTCAAGGCCAGGTTGGACACAGGGGCTTGGAGCAACCTGCTCTAGTGTGAGGTGTCCCTGCCCGTGGCAGGGGGATGGAACTGGATGAGGTCTAAGGTCCCTTCCAATCCAAACCAGTCTGGGATTCTGTGATTCCGTGACAGCCACCTACTCTGGACTCTGGTTTAGCAGACCGCTCTCCATCGTGAAGCTGCAGTCCCAACCAAAGGCTTTAAACCCAATCCAGCAGACAACAAGGAGGCCCATCTGCACCGATGAAACCAAGGGGCTGATCCCAAGCAGCCTCTGTGATGCCCTCGGTGGGATCCTCTTCCTGGGTTCCTGCGTTTGAGCTGCTCAGAGCAAAGTGCAATGCTCAACTGTGAAGTATTTTCCTTTTGGCAGCTCACAGTCTTGTTCCAGAGGCATATGTGAAGCACATTCCTGGGTAATCCGGAATGCAGCAGCCAGATGGCAGCAGTCAGATGTGACCCAGTTCTTCTTGAGCTCTCCTATTCTTAAAGATGATTTTACAAACTTCACGCTTCTCTCCCACCTCATGTACGTGTTTCAGACTGGGGGCTCTGAGGCAGGCGCAGAACTGTCACCTTCCAGTGTGTCCCAGGGAGAAGGAGCTGTGTCTGTAAGGGAGCAAGGCACCTCATGGCAGTTTTCCCCCAGGTTCCTGTGGATCAGAGGGATATCAGGCAGCCTTCAGCTTAAGGAGGGCGAGGGAGCGGAAATACTTTCCTCAGACTTTACTGAAGGGAAAGAGATAAAAGTGGGACAGGTGGAAACCAGTTCCAGTTGTTGTATCAGCTGAAGGAGAGGGAATGGCTTTCAAAACGGCCACGGAGCATTTTAGCTTAAGGCTTAGGCTTGTTGTTCTTTAAAATGCCTAACTCTTGTTCAATGGGACATGTACACGAGCCTCCCCCCCCCCCCCCCCCGAAGGGTTCCCATTTATTCTGGTTTTCTTCTCGTGGATCTGACACAGGCACAAGAGCCTTCACCCTGCACTCTTCTAGAGTAGTTTGAACATATTTTGGTCACATTTTCTTCTTTCATTCACACACATCATGCCATGTGCCAAGATCTAGAGTACATGGCACAGTCTAAATGCACTCAGCTAGAACTGCAGGGCTTCATTAACGGCAGGTGGTGAAGTGTCAGCGTTACAAAGAGCAGAATCAGTTCAGGCTCTGTTATAATCTTCCCCTCTGTTACTTCATGTGTTTTCCTTGCACTTATTCTGAGGGGGTTTTGCACTGCCGGTGCAAGTGATGAGTGGGTCTTTGGTCAATAGCTGCTCACAGATAACAGCACACCTTTTGACTCCAAACCTGCCTGGCACTAGGTGGCACTCTGCTATAATCTAAACTAGTTTGCCTTTGGTTTGAAGGTTGGTAAACATCTGAGCAATGGGAACAACAGAAAGAGATGAGACTAATTAACAGGACAGGCACACATGTGATATGAGGGGAATTCTAACTAGATTGTAAAGCTCCCTGGGCCTCACTAATGTACCCTAGATGAGAGAGCAGGGAGGAAATGAGATCCATGTACTCATTCCAGTAGTGCCATTCATGGCGCTTACTGCAGAGAATCCAGTTGGTGTTTTGTGCAGTAAATAAGGTGGGGCCCTTTGGGGTAAGTGTTCATATCTAAACTAATTCAAGGCCACAACAGTAGAGAAGAGGAGGTGGATTCTGGACACCTACTACAAGAAAATGGCTGTTCTGCCCTAGTTGTTCTTAGTATGTTTTGCATCATAGAATCCCAGACTGGTTTGGGTTGGAAAGCACTTACAAGATCACCCAATTCCAACCCCCTGCCTTGGGCAGGGACACCTCCCACTAGACCAGCTTGCCCAAAGCCTCATCCACCCTGGCCTGGAGAGGGGAACTATTGCTGTTTATGCTTTCCATGGATTTGCATTGCAGTGTTGCTTTTATTTTAATGGACTCAACATACGGAGTGTGCGAAGAATTTATGAAGAGGTGGGTTTCCGGGACAAGTAACTACCTGGGAGGCTGCTGAACCAACTATGGGTCCAAGAGGAGGGGAGTGTCCTGGCAGCAGGTAACAATGTGGGCATGTTTGCAGAGTGCATCACTAGAGGAGGAAGTGGAACCAATGGATGTAAGGCTTCAGTGCTGCCACTCAGTTTCTAGTGATAAGGAATAACCCAGAAACTTTGGAGTGAGGCATTGTGATCCATGAGCATTGTGAGCTCATCTTCTAAGCAGGTTTCACAGGAATGAAGCCTGGTGCTGCGAACCCAAAGCACACCGAGGTGATGACAACCAGGAGACTTGTTTTGAGAGTTCTCTCCTGATCCAGGCTAAAGAAAATGAGTTTAAAAGCATAGAGGCAGTGAGAGTGTGCCCTGGGGCAGGCAGCATCCAGCAATGGAGTCTTCCTGCCTCCCGTGGAGGGGATGGAAGCACTGGGCAGTGAGCTTACGCCACTGTCATAGACCGTCAGTCAGTATCAGTGACCAGCCCTGGGCACAGTAGCACGTTTGCTGTGTGTGCTGTCTGCATACATCCTTTTTATCCCTGGATGGAACAGAGTTTGCATACCTGCTGCTAGTCAGGAGCAATGGATAGTCTGAATAACATTGAGCTTGGGAATGCTGTTAAGAAAAACCAGGGATTTGGAAAATGTCTGTCAACCCTTGATCTTACATCAGTGTTATTTCTGGGCAGCTTGAGAGGAAGGGTGAGCTAGTGCTCAGGACACAAACCCAGCCCTGGGATTACTGCTTTGATACTTGAAGTCTGATGATACAGACTTCTGTGTGACCATGAACACGAAGGATGGGTTCAGGCAAAGGCTCAGCTGCTTCAGCCTAACCCACAGAGTTTGGGATCTAAGACTGCAGCCAGTATGTGATGAGAGCTAGGATGAAATGGGTGAATGAAGCATCTCTGCTGATGACCAGGGAAGAGAGTTGTTGGTTAACATAAGGCATTTCTTGTATTCAGCAGAGCTTAAAAGCATGTCTGAGGTTGCTGGAGGTACATGTCCCTTTGGGAGCCAGAGACTGGGGTGTTCCCAGCATTGTCTGAGAATGAAGGCATTGTCTGAGAAAGCTGACCAGAATTCAGTGTTTGTCTTTGAAACCAGGGCTGGCAGAGGAGGGAAGGCACCAACTATTAGTAACTAATTTAGATCTATTTAACTGATTTGGCCCCTCACTCCAAGAGAGACATTGAGGTGCTGGAGCGGGGCCAGAGAAGGGCAACAGAGCTCGTGCAGGGCCTGGAGCACAAGTGTGATGAGGAACGGCTGAGGGACCTGGGGGGGTTTAGTCTGGAGAAGAGAAGGCTCAGGGGGGACCTTATCGCTCTCTGCAACTGCCTGACAGGAGGATGGAGTGAGGTGGGGTTGCTCTCAGCTCCCAAGGGACAAGGAATGGGACAAGAGGAAATGGCCTCAAGCTGCACCAGGGCAGGTTTAAGTGAAGATGAGGAACAATTCCTTCCCAGAGGGTGCTCAGGCATTGAACAGGCTGCCCAGGGCAGGGCTGGAGTCACCGTCCCTGCGAGTGTTCACACCCCGTGTAGCCGAGGCCTCAGTGCCATGGGTTAGTGGTGGCCTTGGCAGTGCTGGGAACAGTTGGACTTGATGAGCTTAAAGCTGTGTCGTGGTTTGAGCCCAGCCGGTAGCTCGGAACCACACAGCCGCTCGCTCACTCCCCCCCCTTCTTCCTTCCCCCGCTCCCGGAGGGATGGGGAGGAGAATCGGAAGAATGTAACTCCCACGGATTGAGATAAGAGCAGTCCCGCAACTAAGGTATAATACAAAACCACTACTGCTACCACCAATGATAATAATGATTAGTGAAATAACAAGGGGAGAGGATACAATTGCTCACCACCCACCAACTGATGCCCACCCCAACCTGAGCAGCGATCTGGGCCTTCCAGGTAACTCCCCCTGGTTTCTGTACTGGGCATTTTGTGCCATGGGATGGAATACCCCTTTGGCCAGTTTGGGTCAGGTGTCCTGTCCCTGCTTCCTCCCGGCTTCCCCTCCTCCCCAGCAAAGCATGAGACTGAGAAAGCCCTTGGTCGGAGTAAACATTACTTAGCAACAACTAAAAACATCGGTGTGTTGTCAGCATTGTTCCCAGGCTGAAAGTCAAAAACACAGCACTGCACCAGCTACTAAGAAGGAGAAAAATGACTGCTATAGCTGAACCCAGGACAAATAGGAAGGAATAGACCTCTCTGGAGTAGTCAAGCTGTGAGATTAAGACCGATGCGGTTTAGGACAAACAAACACGTGGATGCACTGGGGAAGGAAATTACCACTTTCTTGTTCTCCCCCCACCCTTCAAAAAGAGAAAAGAACTTAAAAAACCTTAAAATTCCTCCCACCACTTGAAATTGTACAGCAATATTCAAATGCCATAATCAGTTTGGATGAAAAGATGAAAAGGAATAACCAAGTGATGGAAAGGGATGGATGACGTGGCAGGGTGGTGTGGAGAGGGAGAGTCGGCTGGGGTTGAGGTGTCTGTAGCCCTACAATCGATCGATGGAATGTCTGAATGTATGCTTTGGGCTGTGGGAGTTCCCAGACTGTTTCCCTTGAAATGGAAGCAATTAAATCTTTAAGAATGAAAGAGCAAACTGCAAACGAGACCCTCCAGCAGAGCGACTGGGCTGCGGTCCCGGGGGCAGACGCACATGCTTGCATGACAACTGAGGCCATTAAAGTAAAGAGTGCTAAGTGAGTTTTGGCAGTGGGTAGGAGCCCTTATTATGATGGAAGGCATTAATATGGGAAGAAAAAAATGGGAAGAAGAATTGGCTGGTGACAAGGTGATGTGGGGCAGAGGAGCAGGGTCATTTTGTAGCTGTTCCAGTACCTACTTTGTTGCAAGGCAATGAGCCCATTTAGTTTAGCAGGGACTTCAGGCCGGCGTGTTTCAGAAGCATATTAAAGAAGATAAAAGGGGGGATTTAGGAGTCTGGGGGATGATTTTGAGGGTGTGGTGGGGTTTAGAGTGGTATGATGTGGGCTTTAGAGGGTCTGGGGTTTTTTTTGGGGGGGAGTCGGGGGGATCTGGAATGATCTGATGGGGGCTTTAAGGGGTCTGGAGGATGATTTGGGGGTCGGGGGGGTTTAGAGTGGTCTGATGGGGGCTTTTGAGGGTCTGGGGTTATTTTTTGATGGGTTGGGGGGGTTTGGAGTGGTCTGATGGGGGCTGTAGGGGATCAGAGGATTGATTTTGGGGGCCTAGGGGTGGTTTAGAGTGGTGTGATGGGAGCTGTAGGTGGTCTGGGGGATGATTTTGGGAATCTGGGGGGGGTTAGAGTACTCTCATGGGGGCTTTAGGGCACCGGGGAGGGTTTTTTTTGGGAGGCTGGGGGGATTTACACTCATCTGATGGACGCTTTCGGGGGTCAGGTTGATGATTTTGGGGGTCTGGGGGTGGTTAGAGTGGTGTGATGTGGTCTTTAGGGGCTCTGGGGGCCAATTTTGGGGATGTGGTGAGGTTTAGAGAGGTCTGCTGGGGGCTTTAGGGGATCTGGGGGATGATTTTGGGGGCCTGGGGAGGGTTTTGGGGGTGCTTTTGGGGTGTTTTGGGGTATTTAGCGCTGATTTTGGGTGTTTTGGGGTGGTTTTGGACTGTTTGGGGTGTGTGACACCCCAAATGGAATAAACCCCATCACTGCAGCTGCCTCCTGGTGTTATTTATTTGGGGGGGAGGGGTTGGGGGTTCCCAAACTCTTGGGAAACGTTTGGGGGGTTTGGGGGGGGGGGGGGGGGGGAAATGTCCGGAGGTCGCTCCCCTCCGGACTCGAACCCGGATCGCAACGAGTGTTTGTGAAGAGAACAGTGCTAAAGGGATGGGGGGGCGGAATGGCCCATGATTGGCTAACCGCCACATGCGCAGCCCCTCTCTGTACCACGTGCAGTACCGATTTTTGGCCACATGGTGGCAGCAGCGATCTGCTGTTGGCGCCTCATCGCCGCTCTCCCACGTGCCGTGTCGCGATTTGGACGTAGGAGAGCACGGAAAAGCGGCGGCCACGTTTAGAGCTTGGTGTTTGGAGCGGTGTGCTGGGGGCTTCCGGGGGTCTGGGGGGATCTAGAGCGGACTGATGGGGGCTTTTAGGGATCTGTGGGGGTTTGGAGTGATCTTATGGGAGCTTTAGGGGTCTGGGGTGGGCTTTTTGGGCGTCTGGAGGGTTTAGAGCTGTCTGAGGGGGGCTTTAGTGGGTGTGGGGGACGATTTTGGGGGTGTGGTGGGCTTTCGAGTGGTCTGATGTGGGCTTTCCGAGATCTGGGGGATGATTTTGGGGGTCTGGGGGGATTTAGAGCTGTCTGATGGGGGCTTTAGGAGTTGCGGGGGATGATTTTGGGTGTTTGGGGGGGTTTAGCGTGGTCTGCTGGGAGCCTTAGGGGGTCTGAGGGACTTTTATTGGGCATCTGGGGGGATTTAGAGTGCTCTGATGGGAGTTTTTGGGGCATCTGGGGGGATTTAGAGCTGTGTGATGGGGGCTTTCGGGGTCTGGGGGAAGATTTTGGGTATCTGTGGAGGTTTAGAGTTGCCTGATGGGGGTTTTATTGGGTCTGGGGGAAGATTTTGGGAGTCTGGGGGGATTTAGAGCTGTGTGATGGGGGCTTTAGGGGGTCTGGGGAATGATTTTGGGTGGGGGGGGTTTGCAGTGGTCTTAATGGGGGTTTTAGAGCGTCTGGTGTCGGCTTTTTGGGGTGTCTGGAGGGTTTAGAGCTGTCTGAGGGGGGCTTTAGTGGGTCTGGGGGACGATTTTGGGGGTCTGGGGAGGTTTAGAGTGGTCTGATGGGGGCTTTAGTGGGTCTGGGGGAAGATTTTGGGGATCTGGGGAGGTTTAGAGCTGTCTGCTGGGGGCTTTAGGGGGTCTGGGGGGATTTAGTGTGGTCTGATGGGAGCTTTAGGGGGACTGGGGGGTTTCGAGTGGTCTGATGGGGGCTTTAGGGGGTCTGGGGCGGGTTTTGGGTCGGGGGGGGGGATTTGGTGGCCTGGGGGGGCGGCTTTAGGGGGTTTACAGGAGGTTGTGGGGAGTCTGAGGGGGTTTTTTGGGTCTGGGGGGGTGTGTGTTTGAGTCTAGGGGTTCTTTTAGGGGATGTGGGAGGGGTTGGGGGGGTATTGGGGGTTGTGGGGATATTTTGAGAGGAGGTTTTAAGGGGTCTTGGTGGGGGGTAAGTTCTCTGGGGGTCTTTAGGGGGTCTGGGGGTGGTTTTGGGGGTCTGGGGAGGGTTTTGGCGGTGCTTTGGGGTGTTTTGGGGTATTTAGGGCTCCTTTTTTTCTGTGTTTTGGGTATTTAGGGCTGATTTTGGGTGTTTTGGGCTGTTTTGGGGTTGTGACACCCCAAATGGAATAAAGCCATCACTGCAGCCGCCTCCTGGTGTTATTTATTTGGGGGGGAGGGTGTGGGGGTTCCCAAACTCTTGGGAAGCGTTTGGGGGGGGATTTGGAAGGGGTGTGTTGGAGTGGGGGGGTGGGGGGGTGTGTGTGTGGTGTCCGGAATTTGCCCCCCGCGGGACTCGAACCCGGATCCCAGCGAGTGTTACGTGAATGGAACGGTGCTAAGGGGGGGGGGGGGAGGCGGTGGGGGTGTATAGCCCATCATGCTCGCCATTGGCGGAGACGACTGTCAGTCAGTCGTGTCCCGGCCCCCCCCCCCACCGCTCTGATTGGCTAACCGCCACATGCGCAGCCCCTCTCTGTACCACGTGCAGTACCGATTTTTGGCCACATGGTGGCAGCAGCGATCTGCTGCCGGCGCCTCATCGCCGCTCTCCCACGTGCCGTGTCGCGATTTGGACGTAGGAGAGCACGGAAAAGCGGCGGCCAGGTTTAGAGCTTGGTGTTTGGAGCGGTGTGCTGGGGGCTTCCGGGCGTCTGGGGGGATCTAGAGTGGACTGATGGGGCTTTTAGGGATCTGTGGGGGTTTGGAGTGATCTTATGGGAGCTTTAGGGGGTCTGGGGTGGGCTTTTTGGGGCGTCTGGAGGGTTTAGAGCTGTCTGAGGGGGGCTTTAGTGGGTGTGGGGGACGATTTTGGGGGTGTGGTGGGCTTTCGAGTGGTCTGATGTGGGCTTTCCGAGATCGGGGGATGGTTTTGGGCGTCTGAGGGGGTTTAGAGCTGTCTGATGTGGGCTATCGGGGATCTGGGGGATGATTTAGGGAGTCTGGGGGGATTTAGAGCTGTCTGATGGGGGCTTTAGGATGTGCGGGGGATGATTTTGGGTGTCTGGGGGGGTTTAGCGTGGTCTGCTGGGGGCTTTAGGTGGTCTGGGGGACTTTTATTGGGCATCTGGGGGGATTTAGAGTGCTCTGATGGGAGTTTTTGGGGCATCTGGGGGATTTAGAGCTGTGTGATGGGGGCTTTAGGGGGTCTGGGGGATGATTTTGGGGGTGTGGTGGGGTTTAGAGTGGTCTGATGTGGGCTTTCGGTGGTCTGGGGGAAGATTTTGGGGATCTGTGGAGGTTTAGAGTTGCCTGATGGGGGTTTTATTGGGTCTGGGGGACGATTTTTGGGGGTGTGGTGGGCTTTCGAGTGGTCTGATGTGGGCCTTCCGAGATCGGGGGATGATTTTTGGGGTCTGAGGGGGTTTAGGGTGGTCTGATGGGGGCTATCGGGGGTTTGGGGGATGATTTTGGGGGTCTGGGGGGTTTAGAGCTGTCTGATGGGTGCTTTAGGGGATGCGGGGGTTACACGCGGTGGTTGCTTGAGGAGGGGCAGCAGCCGCATCTCTAGGCGACCTTTCTCTCCCCCCCGCCTTCAGCCCATCAGAACAATGCTAGTCGTTCTTCACACTTCTTTAAATAAATCTTCATTATTTTCTTTATGTGAGATGTATAGATATCATTGTCTCGGTTCCCTGGTGGTGTCAATAAATTGGTTTGAATTGCAACACAGTATTGCTTCACTAGAGACCTGAACAGTGTTCAGGTGGGTATGGGGTTTTGGTTTAATTTTTTTGGTTGGTTGGTTTCTGGTTTTTGGTTGGGGTGTTGGTTTTGTGATGTGTGTGGGTTTTTTGTTTTGTTTTGGGGTTTTTTTTTGGTGGGGGGGGTTGTGTTTGGTGGTGTTTTTTTTTGAGTAGTTTTAAGTTCTGATATCCTCTGTGTGTTGTAAGGATGTTGGGGTCCTAAAATGTGACATTGCTATTTCCATCCTCCACATAAAACTGCTGTTTACCCTGGGCTGCTGGCTCCCCCTGAGGACGAGGCCCCTCAGCTTCTGACTGCTGAACATGTGTGCACCAGCCAGTTCATAGATTTTGATCCTACCATCAATCTCTGTATTTTTGGCACAAAACAAAAAAAATAGTTCGAATTTTTCCAGTGGAAAAAACTATAAAAGGAGCTGGAAATTATTTTAACACTTGTTTAAATGCATTCTGAAGTATATACATCTTCATTACACGTCAGCTGTGAGGAAGGTAACGCAGTTGTGGATAATGTGCATGATCAGTCATGAATCCTAAGAAATGCCAAACAACAAACAAATAAACCTTAGAATTTCAATTTGAGTAGGGCATAACTTGTTAAGTGCTGTTTTTAAAAAATACCCATAGATTATTTGGTTCATCTGGTCTTTAAAATTACATTTTTCCCCATGTTATGCCAGGTTCAGTGCATTCTAAGATAATAGCAAAGTCTTTTCTGCCAAACTTCTGAGTGAACCTATGCCAAAACCTAAGTGAATGATTTTTAAGAAAACATCTCTATGCATTGCAGTGCTGATTTGTCCACTCTTAAAAACCAACCAACCACCCAAAAACCCCAAACAAAACAGTCTGAACTAATGATGGGGGTTTTTTGGTTTTATTTTCCGATGTCACAGTTTTGTAAGATCTAAAAAAACCAAACAATATTGTCAATATTTTTGTACCAACCATGAGGAAATGTCATGCAGTTAATGGGTCATCTGAGGACAGTACTGAAGTATTCTGTCTTGTAGAGTCAATTTTTAATTTAATAGAAGGAACAGAAACATTTGGGCTTGCATGTCTCTGAATACCTGGAATTTTGTAATTGTTAAGTGGAAAAACTCTGTTTCTATTTTAATTCATTTTTATGCAATTTACAGCAATTATTCAAGCTAGATTAAGGGTATTATCCTTATTTATTTATATTATTTATATATTATTTAGTCATCTCAAGAGAATTGAAGATAAAATATTTTAAATAATTTATTGAAACAAAAAAATGATCTGAGAGATTTTGCAGACTTAAAAATAGAGATAAATAAGAAGATACATGTATAAAAGAAACTGCAGATAACAAATACGTCCCAGATTATTGTATGCTTTCTGAGCACTGAACCCCATAAATTCAAAGGGAGATCATTCTCAAGCGGAGGAGGTTTTGAGCATGGTTCTTTGTTTTCTTTTATTAAAAAAAGAATGCTCAGCTTCAAAAATAAGTAAGTAAAATCCATAAACACGTGCAGTTTCAGGTACAGATTTAAAAACTGACAGGCAAATGTAAGATGGAGCTGACACCGCATTCATAACTGTAGGATACATTAGAATATGAAATTATGTGTGGTACAGTGATTTCTATTGTAGCATTTCAGCCTAACAATGCAAACAATGGTTTTCATTGGTGCTGCAAGTTATGTCTTTGTGGAAAATAAACATTGGTAAAAGTTTGATTTCAAAACAGCCTGATTTTTATTTCATGCTTTGCAGAGCTTCTGTGACATTAAAGGTTGTTGCTTGGATATCTCTGTGGTAAGAAAAATAAAGTTTTCAAAGTGGTATGTTTATGTATTGCTTTCTGAATAAAAATAGTTCTGGGTTTTTTTTTTTTTTCCCCTCCCCCTTTCAGAATCGTATTTTGGGGACAAAAGTTCTTGTGTGGAAAACACCAGCACACTGAATCTCACGAGTTCTTCTGTGCAAGGCCTGAATAGCGCATGTGTAGGAAGAACACCCCTCTCTTCTAGCAGATCTGTTTGCGGAAGCCATACCCCTCTTATGGGATATTCAGGTAAGATTAACAGCTATTAAAGGAAATAGTCCTACTTACATTTCTTACATTATTTTATTAAGCACACTTTATTTTTTAATATGATCCAGTAAGATACTGAAATAGATTCAAAACACAAAACATAATGTGTTTTGTACTACAGAGGATGCTTGCCAATGCAAGATGCACCCATAGGGGAAAATACTACATTAGATAGTCGAGTAGATGTTTTGGTATTGCAACCTCTTGTCACTTACTCTGCATTCATGTATAAATTACCACCGTAGTTAGAATTCAAGCTTTTTTCAGATTGTCCAAAATTTTTGTGGCCATGTTGGTTTGTGTGGTGGCTGAAGATCCCAAATGTATGCACATTGCTAATCAAGGTTTCTTCTTAGGCTTGTAAATGCTTTGTATATGGTATATCATGATGTCATTCTCAAGTCTCTTCATGCAAGTTTTGCGTGGTTTATGTTGGTATCTTCAAAGGTATAGAACACTAGATCTTCAGAGGAACGCTCACATACTGGGTATGAGCTATTTATGAACAAAGTTGTGTTACAGGTTAATGATGCCTTGTGCCACGTTATGTGTATCTCTGTGCACAGGTAGCGCAGAAGTAATGGGATTTGAAGTTCTTTCACTGTCTGATTAATCATCAGTTCAGTCTTTAGTGTTCTTAAAGTT